>NC_061113.1:213404587-213427211 GCF_002878395.1 Capsicum annuum
GGCCTTCAGGGTCATCATGCCGCCCACAGACCAGTTACTGCTCCCGAGGCTCATGTGACTAAGGGGTTTGATCATGGTACTGCCCTTGGACTACAGGGGCATGAAGATATTGGAGCACCAACAGGTTTGACAAATCAGCCAGCTTCCCACTTCCGTGAACAGATGCATAGACCACCTACTGCTTCTGAGACCCATGAGGCTGAAGGCTTTGATCATGTTACTGCCCATGGGGAACTGAAAGATCAAGGACTTCAGGAGCGCAAGTTCAAAGTATTAACAAGTTTAGAGGAGGATCCTCACGTCCCTAAAGATCGTCCAGAGATGAACCCGCATCCGGCCAACTATCAGAGCAAAGTCACTGATCCAACAGGCGCCAGTAAGTCTCTCACTCCTCCCAGAATTGCTAGTCGATTAATACTGATATAAAGTATAATACACTAGGGGTCGTTTGGTATGGGGAATTTATTCCATGGAAATTGGTTATTCCACCGTATATACCCATCAATATGGTATAAATAAACATGGTATAAATGATGGAATAAACAATTGAGGGACTAACTAATACCTCCAATTCTAACAAAATGCTGGATAAATAATTCTGCATTTTATCTCGGGATTATTATCCCTCATCCCTCGTATTAAACGCGTCCTAGATGTTATATTTTGATTCAATCTTGAAAAACGTTGTATCATGCTTGTGTAACAGACAATGAGAAAGCAGGAGTTGGTCCACTTGTTCAATCATTCGAGAAAATGGGCGTCAATGATGTTCCAGAAACAACAGGAGAACAAGGGATCGAAGGAATAAGAACAGAGACAAGAGCAGCAGGGGACATGGAACTTGATCAAGGAACAGAGCATGGTCAATACACAGGATCACATGATCAATTTGCTCCACAAGAGACTCCTACTAATTTCCCCTTAGTTCCTGAAGACACTGAATCAGTTCCAAAGAGTATGGATCCAAGAAATCCAGAAGATTTACCTCAGGATACACTAACTGGGAAACCAGGTAGCTATACAGAGAAGATTTCATCTGCAACATCAGTAATTGCTGATAAGGCAGTTGCTGCTAAGAACGTTGTCGCCTCAAAACTCGGGTACGCTGGAACAAATGAGGAAACTAAAAAGACACAAGCAACAGAAGTTGATAAAGATTCAACAAGAACAAACTCAGCAACTGGACTAGCACAGAAAGCTGCGAGCACAGTTGCGGGAAAACTGGCTCCAGTTTATGAGAAGGTGGCGGGTGCTGGTAGCACAGTCATGGCAAAAGTTCAAGGCACTACGACTGGAGTTGCAGGACATGAAGGGAATACTAAAGAAACTGATAAAGGGGTGTCAATGAAGGAGTATTTGGCAGAGAAATTTAAGCCTGGAGAGGAAGACAAGGCACTTTCTGAAGTTATTTCGGGGTCGCTTTCAAGACAGAAGGAGAAAACAGGAGAAACAGGGGAGGCAAAGCCAATGGGAAAGGTGACTGAATCAGAGGAAGTAGAGAGGCGATTGGGTCCCATTGGAAACACAATGAAAGAAGAAAATGGTGCATCTGGAGAAACACAAGTCGGTGAAAGCTTCGGACAGGGTGTGGTGGATAGGGTCAAAGGTGCTGTAAGTACATGGTTTGGGAAAGGGGGTGAAGCACAAACGGCTTCCGGCATTACAAAGGGTAAGCACAATACTCCATTTCTCGTTTCAAGTTATGTCAGGTTTTGGTGTTGGCTTGTCACATAGTTCAAGAAAATCAATGAAACACTCTGAATTTAACCTCTTTTTGGGTTTTATGTCAATACAGATTCTGCTGTGGGTGGAGGTGCTGTTGTTGGGGGAAGGGTTGAATAATCAACAATGTTCCACCAAATCTTCAGCAACCAGGCAATTGAAGTAGTTATAATTATGAATCCTAGACTTCTTTTACTTTCGTATTTATGCCTAATTTTCTGTTTCTCCTTTTCTTGTCTTGTTTATGGTAAGAGAGTGTATGTATGTTGCTCTGATTATTCCTAGGGAAGTTGTATCTTTTGCCTATTCTGTTATTTTTCAAGTATTCCACTAAAGTGTACTCATGGACATGTAATTTTCTGTATATATTGTTGTTGTGTTTCATTATTTTCTAGTTTTTCCAAGTGGCCAATGTTAAATACTTGTGTTGGGGGGTCTCTTTCGATTGTTTTTCTTTCTAAGAGGCTACTTAAAATCTGAATTAAATTATTGATGTATTGTTCAATTTGAGCTAACACGTGGTAATTTATTTCGTGCCTTGCCCGCTAATTTTCATCAAACGAAGAGTCTGGTGCAGAAGCGTGGGGTTTTTGAGCTAATAGTGATAAAACGAAGAAACTGGTGCAGAGGGTTTTTTAGCTAAAAGTGATAAAAGAGTTTGAAAATAAGGTACAGGTGATTCGGGAGGTGATAATTATTTTATTATTTATTATGGATTAATAACGTCGAAAAAATTTAAAAATAATTTATAAGTTTTTAAATTTACACTTTGATTTAAATGTTAGATAATATAACAAAAAATAAAGGAAAAAAAGATGCGTTTCTCTCTCTTTTCTCATCTGTTGTTATTTTCTCTCTTCGTGATTTTTGTTGTTCATTGTTGCTGGTGTTTTGTTAATCTTCTTCTACTTTATTATCATTTTTTTATTCTTGTCGATCATTGTTGTTTTTACTGTTATTGTTGCTACTCTACTTTATCAATTTTTAGGTAAAATTTTGTTTCGTACATTACTTTCCACTTTGACATTACTTTATAGGTGACTTTGGTAAGTAAAATTATTATTTTTAGTTAAATTTGTCATTTGTGTTAACTACTATTGTTGTTTTTCGATAATGGATAAAATTCGTTCATGAATACAACATAAGAGCTCATAATTTAAACAAATCACTTAATCTGTTGTAACAGAAGACTCATATGTTGGATTCATGTTTATAGTTTTATAGTGTTGGATTCATGTTTATAGTTCTATAGTGCTCGTAACATGAATCGAACATATGAGTATTCTATTACAACAGACTAGACTAGTTATCTATTGTAATATATTATCCATCTATTGCAATAGAATATTTATTTGTACAGATTATTTATCTGTAGCAATAGCTAATTATTCTGTTACAATAGATGAGTAATCTGTTTGGAACAACACAATACAAGCTTTTGCCACAAACCCAACATATAATTCATATGTTTTAACTCTTGCTATTGCTATTGGATTCAAATTATTCCTTAATCGTCGACATGTTTGTTGAGAAGAAGAAATAGACAGTATAAAAATTAAATAAGAATTAAATCGTCAAAATCGATCAAACATAAATTTTTTATTAGACAAAAATAAATAAAAATATATAGGATAAAAGAAAAAAAATAATTTGCCTTCATGAGGTAGGGGGTTAAGGTCTAGGGATACACCGCCCTCTCCAGATCCCACTTGTGGAATTATATTGGGTATATTGTAGTTTTTATTTTCATATTTTTATTTGATTAACTTAATAATTTATTAAGTGCTTAATTAATATGATTTAATAGTGAGCTCTACTTGAGTATTAATATATGCATTGGGTCAAGTTTTAAGTTTCAACTCTTGCTATTGCTATTGGATTCAAATTATTTCTTTATCATCGACATGTTTGTTGAGAAAAAGAAATAGACAGAATGAAAATTAAATAAGAATTGAAACTTCAAAGTCGATCAAACATATATTTTTTATTAAACAAAAACAAATAAAAATACATAAGCTAAAAGAAAAAAATAATTTAATTATCACCATTATTGCCAGCCGACTAATCTTCAATCAGCAGTAGCAGTGCCCTTCTCAGTCTCCAGATCTCCCGAAGCATCCTCGCTCTCATAGTAGACAACTTTCATTGCAGGTCATGAACCTGCATCTGAAGTTTCCGCACGGTGTCTTCTAAAATAGCAACATCCCACACTGGATCAGCCATATCTAGAACACGAATGAATTGACAAAAAATGTAAAAATAAAAGTAAAGAAAAGAATCCGAATGTAATACAACGTATACAATCAATTGAGTATATTTACGCAAAAAGTAAAAAAAAAAAAAAGCTTACCTGAGTCAGGGAAGAGAAAGTGGTTGAAGGTGTAATATGAAAAAGACACGATGCAAGAAATAAATTTAGTAGAATGAACGAGTAAAGAATGATCTATTTATAGAGGATTAAATTTGAATGAGTTAGGTAAAAAGACGCAATTGTTTACCTCCATTTATTAATTACATATGAACTAGTGACTTTTTAATTACTTTGAAAAGTTATGACTTAATTAAATCAAATCACTGGTTGACTTTTTGATTATTGTGATAAGTCATGACTTTTCAACTTATTATTATTAATTAGTTCTTTTCAATAATTGTTTTTATTGAGTTGTGGTAACAGATTCTATATCTGTTGCATCAGATAACTCATATGTGACAACATATATACAATCTGTTGAAACAAATCGACAATCTGTTGCATCAAATAATCTATCTGTTGCCACATATAATCTATTTTTTTTAATAATTCTCATATCATTAATTCAAATTTGACGACTTTTTTATTATATAAATTAAAAAAACAGATTTAAAAATAAAAATAGAAAAAAGTCATTACTTGTCGCCTATTTTATATTAGCATCAATTATTCAAATAAAATAATCATTTTTTACGGTTATAAATTGTGTTTATCACTTATTTCTCTATTGTTTTCTGTGAAAAGAAATGACTTAATTAAATCAAGTTGATGAGTTTTTTTTATTATTGTTGACAAGTCATGACTTTTCAGCTTATTATTATTATTATTATTATTATTATTATTATTATTATTATTATTAATTGGTTCTTAAATTTAAATAACTTTTTCTCAATTAAAAATAGAAGACTTCTCACTTTTTGAATAACCGTTTTTTTAATAAAATGATAATCATTTTAATTGAGTTGTGGCAACAGATTGTATATTTGTTGCATCAAATAACCCATCTATGGCAACAGATATACCATCTGTTGCAACAAATCGACCATCTGTTTTAGAAGTTTTTTTGATTTCTTGTAACAGCTGATTCATCAGTCGCAACAAATCGGGAATTTGATGCATCAGCTGTTTTGAATGTGTTAGACAAAAAGTCACGACTGTTCACCTTTTTTTTAACAATCATCATATACCTTAGTTAATTCAATGTTGTGACTTTTTTATTATATAATAAATAAATAATTTTTAAAAAAATAAATTTAAAAATAAAAATGGTGAAAAGTCACTATCAGTTATTAAAATTAAATAACAGTTCTTTTACGATTATAAATTGTATTTATCATTTATTTCCTTATTATTTATTTAGGAACCATTTTTCATATTACATAATTGAAAAGTCATGACTTTTCACCCTCAATAACAATAACAATAACCCTTGTTTTATTAATAACCACCTATTGCAACACATGATCCATCGGTTGCAACAGATTAACCATCTCAACATATGGTTCATCCGTTGCTACAAATGCTCAATCCCTACCTCCAACCGTTGACATGTTGAGAATAAGGAATGGACAGAATGAAAATTAAATATTAAATAAGAATTAAAAATTCAAAGTCAACCAAACATAGATCTTTGAATTCATTATATAAAATAAAAAAAATATATCCTGAGTAGATTCGATATAATAAAAGAAAATACATATGCTAAAATAAAAACATAGCCTAATTATTATTATTACTATTATTATTATTAACATTATTACTATTATTGTCAACCGGCCCATCGTCATCTGACAACAACAGGGCCTCCTCAGCCTTGCTCTCATGTCGCCCAACTCTCACCGGAGTTCATGAATTTGCCTTTCAAATTTTCGCAAAGAGTCGCGCAAAATCACCTTATCCAAATCCGAATCAGCCATATCTAGAAGTGGAGTTATGTATAATTACATGCCTTAATTAAATAAAACTGGTGACTTTTCGAATGTGTAAATTAAAAAAATGGATCTAAATATAATATTTTATCTTTTATTGTATTTAAAAAAAATTGCTTTAAAATAAATCTAATAGATGGGTAATCTATTGCAAAATATATTCTATCTGTTTGATAATTAACAACATATTGACAATCTGTTGCAACAGATGGATATATCTGTTTGATTTTTTCAACAGATAAATCATATGTGGCAATAGATTGATCATCTGTCATAACAGATGTCTATAATTATTTGATAATTTTAATAGATGTGTCATCTTTTGCAACAAGTTAGTCATTTATTTATTCAACTTAAGTCATAGATGGGCTAGAAAGAATAAGGTGCGTGCAGATGAATGGATCTACTTTCATGTGTGGGAGTAATGCATTACTGATAAGGTCATTGGAAAAACACACATAAAGTACAATAATTTTGTGAATGTAGTTTTTTATCGATTAGGCATTGATCATTCAAATAAGATCCTGAATTGTACGGTTTAGTTTGATAGGTTCGAATTGATGAATTCGAAGGGTCCATAAAGATGGTGTCTATCCTGTTATGAATTAATGGCGGTTGTTTCTCATGTTTATGCATGTCAAGTTTTGAAAAGGAATCAATAATTGGTGTCATTGTAGAGATCCAATAGCGATTGGACTTAACTTTAAGTGTGCATTGGCTCTGAGAAGGCCTTCAAAGCATCGCACTGCATCAAACAAGAACAGAATAACAATAGAAATTTTCCTCGCCCATATGGAAAGTTTGTTCAAGAAAATGATTATACACTAAAAGAAGCCGTAGGAGAATACCTGTGAGGGAAAGGGCAGTCAATGAAAGACTATATCACCTGAGAGCTTATTGAAGAGGAAACATAGGGTAGCAAGGAACTTCTAGAGAATCTGGCTGATGAAGCTGAATTAGAACATGAGAAATCTGAATTAAGTGTAAATATGAAAGTGTATCCAAAAATAAAAATTCGTTTGTTGTCTCTCTCAAAGAAAATAGTGCAGCTGGGCACTTTGGTAGGGAGCTGTGACTAGGTAGCATGGCAGGAATGACCACCTACATAGAAAATAGCAGAACACCAAGAAAGCAACTTTGAGGACACCGAGGACTGAAATGATGTACAATAAGTCAAGAAGACTTGCCCCAAGAACAGTTGAGGTTAAAATAAGGAATTAAGCGAAGGCGGCAATTTCTGAATTTTAAATTGCATCCCATGCCTTCTTGTTTGTATTAGGTCTATGCTATTGACCTGATCGGAGCCACAAACAAGATTAAAAGACAGATTGAGTATTATTACTTCCTTAGCAATATGGTTTAATTGATTGTGTTTTCTTGCCTTATTATGTTTTCAACATATCTTAGAGAAGATCAGAGCTTGCTGTAGTATGTGAATCCCAATAATTTTCAAGCTTGCCTCCAGCTTGCTGATTCGTTATTTAAGTTTGTCGTTGCTGTCTTTGAGGTTAGCATAAAGTTCTTGGTATTTTGTGAGCTCATCAATAAGGGGGGAACACTTTCTTTGAAGTTGTGGAATTGTAAAAGACTTGCAGAAGAATTTCAGAACACTTTCTTCGGAAGGCTTAAATGATACATGGAGGGTCGCTATGTTTGTTTCAGGTCAACGTCTTGATGCACACTCAAGCAGTGGTCCCAACAGTTGAACAACTAACTTTCTCGAGGGCTGTTCAATGCAACTTGTTCAACCAACCTTCAAAGGATTTGATAAGCTATCCTTTGGGCTATCCTTTGAAGGTTTGTTGAATAAGCTGCATTGAACAACACTCGAGAAAGTTATTTGTTCAACTGTTAGGACCAATGCTTGAGTGTACATCAAGACGTTGACCTAAAACAAACATAACGACCCTCCATGTATCATTTAAGCCTTCCAAAGAAAGTGTTCTGGAAGTCTTCTGAAGGCCTTTTACAATGCCACAGCTTTGAAGAAAGTATTCCTCCCTCATTGACTAGTTCACAAAAGACAAAGAACTCTATACTAACCTCAAAGAAGACAACAACAAACTTGAATACCGAATCAGCAAGCTTGAAAATTATCGAAATTCACATACTATAGCGAACATCTAATTTTCTCCAAGATATGTTGGAAGCATGCTATGGAAAGAATACACAATCAATTATATCTATATTGCTAAAGAAGTAATGATACTTAATCTGTCTTTCAATATTGTTTGTAGTTCTGATCAGGTCAATAGCAGTGGACCTAATCGGAACCACAAATAATAAGGCATAGAATGCAATTTAAAATTCAGAAATTGCCGCCTTCGCTTGATTCCTTATTTTAACCTCAGCTGTTCTTGGCTCAAGTCTTCTTGACTTACTGTACATCATTTCTGTAAGGCCTCACAAAATTTCTAAGCTTAATTCAGTCTTTTAAGCTTGTCAAGGGGTCTCAAACTTAGAAAAAAAAACTTTAGCTAAGTTCCCAGACTTAGCTTATTTTTGGCCTTTGAAAGTTGGCAATCTCATTTTGCTACCTTAATGTCCTTTAATGGTCTGTATGTTTGTTAATTCATGATCAGAGAGGTCAATAGGTGTTCTCGGACAACTTTTGGATTTTTTGAACCTCGATTCGACCACGTTTGGTGTCCCAAAATAGTAGACCAACGCTATCTTGGCATGCCGCGTTGTACATCACGTTGGTTAACATTGTTGCATGGACTGCCAGTGAAACTATTGAGGCTTGGCTCGATCATGGTGCGACTCGTCGGGTATCGCGTCGATGCCTGATTTCAGTCATTAAATGTTTGTATTTTTAAGAGCAAAAGGATCAATTTCCCACCCCTATATAAACCCAATAACACATAATTCAGCCATTTTCACCCAAAATATACTAGTTTCTCTCAATTTTCCTCAAGAACAAGTTTAGGGTTTTCAATTGGGGATTCAAATTCAAGGAAATTCCACTATCAAACTTCGTAGAATCAATAACTAAGGTATGCATAGTGTTCATTCATGGATTCCTTCCATCCATGAAGTTCAAGAATCAAGTTTTAAATCTTGTATTGTGAATATTTTGTTGTGGGTTGATTATGTTCATGAAATTATGATGATGTGATTCCCAAGCTGGAATCTTTATGTGTTGTTCATGAAACTATGTTAATGTGTGGCTTGAAATCTATAAGTTTGGTCAATTCATGGAGTTTTGAAGTGATAATTTGATGATTATGACTATGCCTTAAGTTTTGCATGCAAGGTGTTTGATAAAATGCCCAAGGGACTAGAAATTATGCATCATAGTTCAATGGTGACCCAAATGATAAGTGCATGCTTTACCCTTATGATCACAATGACTTCTATGATATTGTTGTGCATTATAAATGTTTTATGGGATGCTCATGAGACTAGTTGATGAAATTATGACATGTTTATATGCTTTCCTATTCATGTATAAGATTATGATAACCATGTGCTTCATGAAATCCCCAACTTATGGTATTATGAATTGTGGACTTTAGCCCTATGGTCAAGAAGTATTGTGTCTTGTCAGTTTCATTCTATCGCGTCCTAGGGGTACTTGTACCCGATAATTTAACTGTGTTCCTAGAGCCAGAGTCAGTTTTCACGATACTCTCAGTCAAGCCATGATCACTAGAATTCAGTCAGTTACAGAACTCAAGAAAACTCAGTAATCTCATGAACTCAGTCAGTTGACAGAAATCAGTAACATTTCGTCAGTCAACGGAATCCAGTGAACTCAGTCCAGTTCCTTCCAATACTATCAAGTTCAGTGTTTATTCAGATGTGAGTAGGATTTAGCACCGAGTAAACCCGAGGATGGAAACATACACTGCCAGATGCGGATGTGATTCTTAGAAGCAATCCTTGCGTTTCAGAACTATGTAGCCAACATAGGTTGAGACATTAACACTGAAAGATGAGGGTTGATGAGGTGAATTAACACTGTCAGATGAGGTTCCCACCGTTCTCTTTTGGGGACACTGTTAGATGAGGGTCACCTACAGCTTGTCCTTACCAGTGCTGCAGTATTGACACCCTTCCAATTAGGGTTACAAATTGGACCCCAACTCAGGTATATTGCTTTATTTGGGGCATATCGATTAGATAACCATTTCCAACAGTTACAGTTTCAGTCTCTGTCTTAATAATAGAACTCAAATAGTTTGATAAAATTCAGGACTGTCAGATACAATCACCCAGTTCAGTACGGGACTCAGCTAGTCCCACCTGAAATAGGATTGTCAGACATAGTCATTCAGATAATAGTATATCAATTATTCGAACTTATGCTATCAATATTCAGATTCAGTGATTTCATGATCTCAGTCACAGTTAACGTATTCATGCATGTATTCTCACGTTCATATTATTCAGTCGGTTAGTATTGTTCATGCATATAAAACCCTTGCATTCAACCTACCTCACTTGCATGCCAGTACATTCAATCATACTGACTTATTTGCGCTATGGTGTTTTTATACCATAGGTTTAGAAGCACGAGTTCTAGAGCATCCTTAGTTGATCCACCGTTCAGCAGACAGACTAGCAGTGAGTCCTTATCATTTGAGGATGTTATTATTTGATTATTTCATTCTTTTAGTACTTAGTTATTTTAGTAGTTGAAGTTAGTTGACGGACATATCCCATCAACTCCATATTCAAACAGTTTAGAGGTTATTCAGACTATCATGTTCAGACAGTTATTTCAGTTATTTTGGTATTGATATACCGTATTTTTAGATGTTATGATTTATTAGATATTTGAACCTTATGGCCTTTCAGCCTTTTATTCCATATTTATATAGTATATTATGCAGTGCTCAAGTACAGATATCAGTATGGGTTAGCTTGTGGTTCTTTGGGGTCATGAGCACTGTGTGACGTTTCGGGTGTTCGGGCTGTTACAATTTCATCCCTCGGTGCCCTCAAAGCTACTTTCTTGGTGTTCTGCTATTTTTTTGATGTAGGTGATCATTTCGACCACGCTACCTAGTCATAGCTCCCTACCAAAGTGCTCGGCTGCACTAATTTTCTTTGAGAGAGATAACAGATGGATTTTTATTTTTGGATACACTTTCATATTTGCACTTGATTCAGATTTCTCCTGTTCTTATTCAGTTTCATTAACTAGATTCGCTACAAGTTCTCTCCTATCCTATGTTTCTGCTTTAGTTAGTTCTCTGATGATATAATCTTCATCAACTCCCCTTTCCCCACGTAGGTATTTTCCTACTAAACCTTCTGGCATATAATCATCACCCAGAGCAACCTAACCATATAAATTTGGGCTAGGGCAGTAAATATATTGATTTTCATTCTTGATTGTAGTAGTGGGAGGCTTCAAAGACCCTCTCAGAGTCCAATGCACCCTAAAATATAGTCTAATCACTGTTGAATTTTTTTACAATGCCACCAAACTTGATCACTTCACAAATCTTGACACATAGACATGAGCAATAACCGTCATTAAATCTTAATAGGGTATCAGAATCATATTCATGGTTCCTCAGCTTTATCAGTTTGTACTTATAAAACTTAACTGTAAAATTACAGATATCTTGTTTGAATGATCAATGCCTAATCGATAAAAAACAACACTCACAAACTTAGTGTACTCTATGTGTGTTTTCACGATAACATTATCAGTAATACATACCTCCCACATATGAAGTGATTCCATCTGCAAGCAACTTATTTGTCCAAACCCATTTTTACTGTAGCCTCTTGTGTTGGTTAGGCAAAAGTTGATCAACACTCATTTCCTTATATCTACAAACAAGAGAAAAATAATTGATGTCAAACAATAGAAGAATAGAAAAACATTATCCATCTGTTGCAACAGGCTCCATATCTGTTGCAACAGCTTTTCATTTGTTCAACAGATTATAAATCTGTTGTAACAGATGTGGAGGTTATTGTACCAGATGTGGAGTCTATTACAAAAAATGTGTAAACTGTTGGAATACATCAAACCAGCCTTGCTAGTGGTTTGATTTGTACCAACAAGTTCTTCGTCTGTTGCAACATCAACAACAACATCAACAACATTGCTCCGTCTATTGTAACATCAACAATAACATCAACAACAAAGAAGCAACATCATTTGTTCCAACACTATCAACAACACCACACCACAAGTTCCAACTCCACCAAGCCCGCCAACAACATCAATAACAACATCAATAACAAAGAAACAAATAAAATACATACCAAAAAAAAATAATACCGCCAACAAGGTTTTTAAACTTCTCCAAACAGATGATTATTTTTTGCATATTTTAATAATAACAATGGTTTGTTCATTCAAAACTTAAAAGTAACCTTTCCTTTAATATTTTAAATAAATATGATATGGGTAAAAGGTAATTAAATTAAAAAAGTAGATGTAAATAACTAATTTAAATAACTCACAAAGAAGAAGACGAGAATGAAAGAGCAATAGTGAACCATACCTCCAATTTCAAAAGCAAGGGATCAAAACAACAATTTCAATCGAGAAAAGATATAGATCAATTGAGATTAGAAAGGATCCTTATGAGAAAGAGAAGAGAAAAAAAAAGAAAAAAAGGAGACGGTTGTGGTAACCCTAAAGAGGAGAGAAAAAAAAAGAAGAGAGATGAATAAATTTAGGGTTGAAGGAGAGATAATTCTAGACATGGGCTTAAATATTCATTAATATTCATCAATAATTTTAGGGGATCGAGGAAGACGGGTGACATTAAAAAGACAAGATAAGACTACTAAGGAGGAGATTTTTGAGTTATCCAAGAAATATTTTTTACCGCCTTAGTAGTATGTCATCTGTTGCAATAACTATCAATATTTATTAGAAAATTTTCAACAACTCAGTCATCTGTCGCAATAGGTACAATTGTCTATTTTATAATTAAATTAGATATCTGTTTGAAATTTCCAACAACTCAGTCATCTATCGCAATAAATGGAAATTTCTGTTGAAAATTTTCAACAACTCACTTTGAAAATTTAATTTGGAGAATACAGCTTTATAAAAAATACAATACGGTTCCTTTTTATATTTATTAAATTTTCAAACATTTATTAAAATCATTTAATAAATTCAAAAACTTTTTTCTCTCCTCAAATCCTCTTCTTCTCCGAATTTTTCTTCATATTTTTCAAAAAAAAAAGTTTTGGTCGACTCTTGCTTCCCAAGTCAAAATTTTTCAGTTTCTCTTGCTCAGGTAAGTTTAATTTTCTTCTCCGATCATTTTAGATCCATTTTAGTATTTTTTTTATTTTCGCTTTGTGTTGGGGTTCTTTGATTTTGACAAAAATTACACTGTTCATCATTGAATTGGTCAAAATTTGAGTTTTTTAGTTAACATTGTCTATTCCGCATGTTTAATCATGTTTTGCTTTGGATAATGAGTAGAAATTTTTTGTATTTATATTGCATATTGATTTTGATTTTTTATACTGAATTGGATCCATTTTAATGGTGTTCTTGTTGTTGTGAATTGCACTGTTCAATGAATCCAAGTCAAAAACTAAATTAAAAATTCTTGTCGATATTTCTGAATATAACGAAAGTAGTGCACGTTAGAGAGACTATGTTGAGGATAGTGAAGGAAAAAACGAAGGGGAAAGCAAAGAAGAAAATAAAAGTTATAGCGATGAAGATGAGGACATGAGAGATAGTGGAGATGGGGAGGATGATGATCCCCTATCCTTGCCAATTTGTGCAAGAGAGATATCTCCGTTGAGTCGTACGGCCTAACAACTTGGATGGATGAGCTAGGTTATTTTCCTAGAAAGATTTCTGCACGAGCAAGAATGACGGTCTATCGAGAGTTTAGAAGGATTCTTGTTGAACAAAAGTTGTATGCTGATTTTAAGAAGACTTGTTTCAGACACTTGAGGCATATGCTGGAACATTTTAAGTTTAATGGACAGATGGTCCATTATGTATTGCTGCGACGTATCAAAAATAATAAAAAACTGCATAAAATTTAGTTTTGTGTGAACGGTAAGCCAGCTTGTTTCGGCTTAAAGGAATTTGCTTTGATTACGGGGCTGAATTGTTCAGCATATCTCCGTAAATAAAACATGAACAAAGTCCTCCAAAATGGCAAAAACTTTCATTTTAAGGTGACGAAGAACAAGATCATTGCTGCCTCAAGGTTGGTTAGCCTAATCAAAGGTAATAGGTTGACTAATCAACAAAAGTTGAAGTGCGCTTTGGCATGGTTCGTGCACTTGGTGCTGCTGGCAAAGGACCCGTCAAAGAAGGTGGATTCAGACCACATCAAGATAGCGACTGATTTAGATTTCTTCGGGGGGAGAGGGGTACCTATGGGGAAAAGACTCGTTTGGGATGACATTGAGCGATTTGAAAAAAAAGATTGATTTGACCAAACAAAAAGAAGTGTTTGTGAAGAGGAATAATGCATCGTACGCGTTATATGGCTTTTCCTGGGTGTTTCTGGTACTTATAATCTATCATCTTATTGATTTATTATAGACTCTTTCCTATTTATGTAATAATACATAGACCATGTAGATTTACTTATGCTTCTATTAATTGCAGGTTTAGATATATGAGGCCTTTCCTCATTTGGGAAGGTACGCCAATAAGTCATTGGGTTCTTCTTTGCCCATTCCCTGTCTTCTTAGATAACACACGCCGAAGTGTAATAATATAATGGAAGATGACTCGTTTAGGTACAAGGGAAACAACACAAAGGTAAAATTATACTTATTATAATATGATGATAATATTATTATAGTAGTGAATGTCATGTAATTTATATTTATTTTTATAGATTGTGCACGGGTACCTTATCCTTACTGTCCGTGAGATGGAGCAGAGATACATGAAAACATTTAAGCCATACACGGATGAAGTTAAGGTGTCACGATCCAAAAACTAGGGTCATGATGACACTTGTCGCGACGTACCTTGACAAGTAAGCCAATCACCCAAACTGATATGAAAAGAGAAAAAGACAGAAACATCTCAAGGTAAGGCTTCTAGAATGAAACCGAACCATATAAGTAATCATAACAATGTGGAAAGAACTTATCCAAAATATAAATCATGCCCAAAGCCAGGTGTCAATAGTGTAAGAACTACAAATACAATCTGAGAGTCAAATACATCAGAAAAATAACCATAAAGGAATAATATATGTCGTCGAATACTAATAAAGACATAACTACTATAAAAATATAGAGGTGAACTTTGGACTCATAAATGTCCAACTGCTACATTGGAAGCTCCAACAATCGCCCGAGTCAAGCAAACTGAGGCGCACTCGAGCTAGGACCTGCACCGAAAGGGCGCAGTAGGCATGAGTACGGTCCACTTGTACTCAGTAGATATCATAGGCCGATCAAGCAAAGTAGTAAATAAAGCATACAAAATATACACTAAGAGCACATCACCAGCAATTAGAAAATGTCCCACAACGGTAGCCCACACCGCGTGCACTAACAGTTCTAAGATATCTCACATATATTGCAACACCACACCAAGATAGAACAGAAGTACGTGTTATATCACATATAAGCAGAACAAGAGGGAACATGCATTTACAAAATCATAAAATACAAGTAAAAGAAGATACGATAAATACATAGATGATAAGTCAAAATGGCAATACAATACAACATAACACAATAAATTAAGTGCAATGTATATGATGATGATGATGCACGAGGTTGTCGCACAACCTCCGGGATCGTCATACAATCCCCGTATACACCTACGGAGCTAAAGATTCCAGATGTACGACCCATGGGGGTTTCATCAACCCATATGCAATATACATATCTCATATCTTCTTTCTGGCACATCCCTCAGAAAGGGTTTTATAAGGTGTTACAATATCTCCTCCCCCGCATATCCCTCGGGGAGGGTTTTAAAAAGGTATTGATAGTGTTTCTCAGGTGTTGCCGCGGTAGTACCAATGTTTCATGACTGAGTATGATATGGGGATGTAATTATCACAACCAATCATATTGAGTATTTTCACAACCAACCACAATAATATATACCCACAACCATATGAGTCAATATCCACTCATTATTTCAGTTTTATCCATGAATTTCCACATGTCTCATATGCTAAATAAAGTATAAATATAATCACAATACACCAATGGTACCATATTAAGCATCTTAATAGCACAATATAATTATTCACATATATTCAAGGCTAGTAATATCACATAGGAGCCCACATGGTCACATATATCACATAATAACTCAATTTTGATAATTACATTACATATAGGCCCCCACAAGGGTACAATACATAAATAGACATTTTTCATGATTAGTTCTCACCCTTAACATGCATTTTGTATCATCATTTACTAGTCAGCTCAGTCTGAAAGAGTTAAGCCATAACCTACCTCAAAAGTCGAAATTGGTCCGCTACACTTCGAACCCATGATCTTACTTTTCACGAATAATATTGAACTCCACTAAAAACATCAAATACCGAATCTACGCATCAAAACAAATTCAACGACACCCATATTGACTACTTTTTCTTCGGGGTCAAAACGGACCTCCAAAACGGGTTTCCGAAATAGAAGCGCAAAATTAGAACTTTACTTCAAAACACGTTCCCCATATTTTTAGGAATCTACAGTGGAAAATCTAAGTCAAATAAAGTCAAAAATGATGTTCAAATTGAAGAAAAATTATTTTTAAGCTTTACCGGATAAAAATATTTGAAATCCGGGTTAAAAATAAGAATCATAGTTGTTTTAAGGGTTAAACTGATGAAAACTAGTAAGTTGTAAGAATATTATTCAAATGAAAAGAAGTGAAATTGGGGTTTAAAATCAAGCCTAAGATTTTTGGGGTTTTGAGAAATTAATCAAGAAATTACTAAGAAAAGAGTGAATTCTTACCTTAAATACCTAATAAAACCAAGAAATGAGTGTAAATCTAGCTTCCCAAACTCTCACAAACTTTAATTTTAAGCTCCCACTCTATTTATGAGTCAACTCTCAAGAGACAAGATAAAAATGAGCAAAATGGATCAAAAAGAGGTGAAAATCTGCTATTTATAGTAGATTTTCTGCAATAGCAGTTTTTTGTTGGTTGATCGGACTTCGACGGGGTGCCCTGGATTCGTGCGGAGTTCGATACATGCAAATGATCTATGCAACCATACTAAATTCAATGTTCCGAACACGATGGAGATATTAGTTTTTCAAAACAACATCATTTTCACAAAGTTAATTTCCCAAACTCGAAATCACAATTTTCCAAATCGAGGGTCGAAATGAGATTTAAAAGACATAAAATCATACCAAACATGCTAACACCCTAAAATCGACATTCTGGATCTTATGAAGAAGTCAAATTTTTCATCCAAGGTCGTTTTGACCAAATGTGGATCCCACACTCAAATTTCCAATTTTTCAACTTTCCGACAATAGGTCGAAATGAGCTCGGATGCACCAGAACCCAAACCAAAGGTCTACTCAACCTAAAATTGATATTTTGGAGCTGCTAGCACAGTCCGTTTGACCATTCATCGCACGGATCAAAAGATATCCACATAGATCCAAAATAAGATTCTCGAAGCCATAAAAAATCACAATTTGCGTAAATGAGACTAAAATGCATCGAAAATTATGTCAATCACTCCCACACCCTAGAAATACCGTAATGCAACTACGTGGAGGGGTAAAATAGTCAAATCATACAAAATCACAAATTTCACATATTTCATCTAATATTTAGGTCGTTACATAAGGATACGTCGATCGATGCCTTAAAGGCGCAACTATAAGGCATCACTGTCCCGACTTCATCAGTGGTCGCAGACAAAGACGAAGATTTGGGTAGTCACAATTATGTTCCAAGTCTAGCATGTGTTTGTGTTCATGATGGTTCAAGTGAACTCAAAACTACACCCGATGCTTCTAATGATGATGACCTATGTGAGCGTGTTGCCGTGCTCGAGAAAAGTGTTCTGGATATTGCTTCTTTGGTTAGAGATGAGAGGTTGAGGAGAATCGAGAGAATAAGAAGAAGCAAAAAGATGAAGGTAAACTAATTTATTTTTTGTTCTTCCAATTTAATTTTCTTGCATAATTTTTCTAATATTTTAAAAACAATGCAGTGCACCTCAACAGTCCCCTCGTATCCAGCATCAAGTAAACCTTGAAGAACTTGCAGTCGTAGTGACTGACGTTGGTGCAACAGATGAATAAATTGAGGAAAAGAAGAAATAAGAAGAAACGGAAGAAGAGAAGGAAGCAGATGAACAAGATGCAAAAGAAGAAGAAAAAGGCGAGGAGAGGACAACTGAAGAAGAAATAGAAAACGAGGAGAAAATAGAAGAAGATGATGAAAATAAATCATCATCATCAGAAGAGAAAAACGAGAAGGCAGTTGATGAAGAAGGAGTCGCTGAACAGGAGGACAAAATATTAAAGACGAGAAGAAATTACAAGAAGAAGAATATAACACCCCGAGATCCCATCTCATGATGTCACACGGTGCTTATGGACCCGAAGGACCACAAGCTAACCCTTTACTGATATCTATACCTATACACTGCATAATATCTGAAATAAATGCAGAAACTGGCCATAAGGTTCAACACATCTGTATATACTCAAACTGGAAACTGAATACTAATACATCAACATCCGTCTGAAAAGCCTCTAAACTATCTGAACTATGGAGTTGATGGGACATGTCCCCAACTAACTCCGTCAACTGAGAATATAAACAAAATCTGATGCAATAATAGTAAACTGAGATTCGTCCTCAAAGGAAGATGACTCACTGCTACTACTGCTACCTGGGACTGAACTGCTGAGGAAACTCTAAATCCTGTGCCTCTGAAACTATGGTGTCAAAAAAAACACCATAGTGCAAATATGTCAGTACAAAAATATACCGAGTATGTAGATGAGGTAAGGCTAAATGTAAGGGCTCATGCATAAACAATGTGTAAACTGAATAATCATGAAAACGTCGCACGAGAACACATACATGAATGCACAGGTCATAATCAAAATCATCACAACTCTAGAGACTGGAACTCAGATGCTGCTTTCCTGCAAAATGAACTCACTATTAACACTGAGATACTGAATCACTGACTCATCTGATATTGATAATTGGGAAATATGGATGCACTTTCATCAAGGAGTGAGTTTTGAAATCTCTGAACATACTGAGATTACGAGTATCTGAAGCTTTTGAAATGAATAGCAACCCTTTCTAACAGGTTGTCTTTGAGTCTGTGGATAACAATACTTCTTTATAAATGATTTTGAGATCGGCCTATCTAGCAACGGATCTTCGAATTAGCAAGTAATCATACTTAATGGCCTGTATCTAACAGCCTTAAGTTCTGTACACTGAATTGAGCTCTTTCTTGAAGTCTGAAACTGATTCTGGAACTGAGATTATGGGAAGTAGTTACTTAAATAATATGCCCCTACTATCTCTTAGGGGTCCAACCTCTACCCCCGGTTGGGAGAGTCTCAATACCGTGCCATGGGTAAAGACCCTATCTTTATATGACCCTCATCTATCAGGTCCTCATATGAGAATGGTAGAGCCCTCATATAACAGGTATGATGTCTCTCATCCACCATCATCTATCAGGAGTGATGTCTCAACCTACGTTGGATACATAGCTCTGGAGCACAAGGATCGCATCTAAGGATTACACCCTCTACTAGTAGGTGAGTCCCCATCCTTGAGCTCGCTGGGTGCTAGTTTCTACTCTCAACTGAAAGACACTAATTTGATTCTTTAATGAACTTAGACTGAGCTGAATCTGATACTGATTATATTTCTTAAGAAATCTGATTGAGTTACACTGAGATTACTTAGTTCTGTATCTGATGGAAAGGTATCAAATAATAGTATTTGACTGACGATGCAAAGCTTGAATACATTATTAAAATTGCTTCTGAGATTAGAATTGAATCACTTGAATACTATTAGATCTGAGCTAATTACAGGACAGAGGCTAGATTACTAGCGATACAGAGATTACAGAGATAACTGAGATTACAGAGCCTGATTAAGCTCCGTATTTGTCTGAAGATACATAGTTCTATAGTTCACTGAGTTCTGAGAATTGTGGCTCGATTGAAATTATCGTAAAACTGACACGGGCTCTAGACAATAGCTCTATTGTCGGGTATAAATACCCCAGGACTCGATAACATAAAAGTAAAATATAATCATTCTCACATCATCACGATCATTCATTCACCATCATAATCATTCATGTATTATCGCAATCATACCTTAATCGTCACCATCATTAATGCATCATCACAATTATTAATGTATCTCGGGATATTAATCACATAATAACATAGAGAAAACATGCTATTAGATCGTACTCCATTCAGCAAGGTTTTACCTTAACTATTTCATACCTATATCGGTCTTAACATGTATTTGGATTTCACACCGCTTGGGAAACTTCATACTATCATGTCATAGCTTACTTGCTAATCACATGGCATATATTAAAAACTTAGCATATATCAAAGGGCACATAATGGAGAATTTACAACCATCACATCTCTACTCGTTCACTAAGGTCCTTCAAAAAACACTAGACATGCATAGGTTCACAATTATTTGGGGATTTCTTACTAGCATGGAATAATTCATTCACTTGGTCATTTTATCAAACACTAGGCATGCATAGACTAGCTCACAATTTGGGGCTTCCTATTCAACATACTATAATGGCCCATATTCTTCTCCTAAGCTTTTATCAACCTATGGGAGACATACTCTTCTAAATCAACCAATTCTACAACCAGAAGTCATGAACACATCAACAATCGTATCTTAAATGTCATTAGATCATGATTTAACTACATTGCTTAATTTCTAGTCTCTTAGATATTTTATCGACACCTCACATTCACAACTTAGGCATAAGTATAATAACCCAACTACTCATCATTAACAACCAAATTTACGTGTTTCCACTCATATATTATCATAGATTCATACAAACCACATAAGTATCCCATCTTGGAGGTCATCAACATCAACAACAAGTACATAATCCATTTACAACAAAAATACCACCTACTAAGTCCAAGGCTTGATAATTTTGTAGAAAAACATGAACCACGACTCAATCATAGCAAGAACATCAATTTCAACTCACAAGAATCATTAAAAAAAGAATTCATAAACATAAATCTTGGAGATTTAGAAAAAGGTATTTGAGCTTCTTGGATAAAAGGGACCTAAGAATCAACATCTACATACCTTGGAGAAACTCTTTCTTGAAAGCCTTTGGAATAATTCTTGATTTTTGCTCTTGGTTCTCTCTAAATTTTTGGTGAGAGAAGAGAGAATTTTTGATTTTGGAAACCCTAGTTTTTGGGTGAAAGAACAGAAAAGAAATAAGGCCTTCAAACCTTAAGTGGGTATTTATAGAGGTTGGGGAAAGAGTGGAAAGACCAAAATGCCCTTTAAAGAAAAGAGTTGAAAACTGTTGATCGGGGTCTGTGACGGTCGATCTGACGGTCCGTCAGAGGGACGATGGTCTACCAAGTTGTTCGTCACTCGAGTGCCAAAACTGGGACATTCTGCCTCGACATGATGGTCGAAGTGATGGTCCATCAGGAATCTGACGGTCTACCAGATCGTCCGTCACCCGAGGGTCAGGAATGGGTCATTCTGTTTCAATCTGACGGACCCCTTGACGGTCCGTCAACTTTTTGACAGTCCACCACTTTGGGTGTCACTCGGGGGTCAGAAATGGGATGTTATGTCTTGGTCTGATGGGACACTTGATGGTCCACCAAGGACTTGGCGGTCCGCCAGGTCGACCGTCAAACCTGGGCAATTCCGATACCATTTAGTAAAACGGCCATAACCCCCTCGTCTGATGTTGAATTTTGATGAAATTGGTATCTATGGAAAGCTTATTCAATGCTATACATGACAAAAAGTTGAAATTAGAGAAATACAACATGATTCAAAGTGTTTCATACTTGGAAATATATTTCTGAAACTTTTGACTCAGATTTTCATTTTTTCGAAAACGCTCTAAGGCTCAGACTAGGAGAGAACTTTGCGGGGTATTAAAAAGAAGAAGATAATAAAGAAAATGAGAAGAAAAAAACTGAATAAGAAGAGAAAAAATATGAAAAAAATGAAGCGGATGTGATAGGCATTGTTAAGAAACTCAATAATGATAACATATAGTTCGGTGGTTTGGATTGTTAAACAATTTTCTTAATGATTTTTTGTTTTTAATGATTTTTTTATGGATAATTGAATTACATATATTTGTCATGTCAGTGATGACATTTACTGATGAAATTATGTTTAGTTATTCCATTGTCTCATTAGATTAAATAGTTGATTGCATTGCGTTACCAGTTCAGCTATTGTCCTAATTTATAGAGGTCGATGACAAATATTATAGAAGTTGTTCTTTATAATTTACAGACTGAATGAACGATCGATTGAATAAATCATATATTTAAAATAATGACAAACAAGTTTACTGCTATATGTTGCATTGATTATGTCCAGTGTAAATCATAGACGCAAAGCCTTGTCAATAATATACCATATTGGTTTATTACCCTTAGTAGCATATTAGGAAAAAAGAAATAATTAACTAATAAAATAGTAAATAATTGAATTTTGTGCAATCAAATGAGCTTAAACAAGTCATGTGATCGTATGAGATTCCACGTAATT
>NC_061113.1:213430211-213507994 GCF_002878395.1 Capsicum annuum
AAAAGGATTATTTAATTAATAACATAATATATAATTGAATTTTATGCAATTAAATAAGCCTAAACAAGTCATGAGATCGTATGAGAGTCCACGTAAATTGAAAGTGATGATCAAAGATGTGTGAGGTGATGACTTGTGGTTGAAAAAACAACATCCTTAGGGCAATGTTTAGCAAAGCACAAGTATGTTGTAAGGAATTCATTTGTTCATCCACTACCCATCTGCACATATCTTTGATCAACTTCTCCGATTTACGTGGACTTTTATACGATCACATGACTTGTTCAAGCTCCTTTAATTGCATCAAATCTAATTATTTATTATTTTATTAATTAATTTTTTTTTCAAATATGCTACTAAAAGCAATAAACCAATGCGGTATATTATTGACAAGGCTTTAAGTCTATGATTTACAATGGACATAATATATGACCCTCAAATCAATTTCACTTATTTAATTATTTATATCTTTGCTATGTACTAATATTTTTTTTACCGTTGCACCAACCCGTATATACCTTAGCATTGACTAAGTGTGGATCTATACTCTTTAGTATCTACCCAATGCATGAGAAGGCATCGATTATATTTAAGGTCTATGTAAAAGGTCCAACAGTATGGTATATTAGTGACATATCTTGTAATTAATTTTATAGAAATCCACATAATCGTTGATAGACCAGATTCATTATCCATTACCATATATGAATCCGTATATATATATATGATAGACTATTAATTTTAATATTTGACAACTGCTTCATTCATCTTCTAACAGGGGAAATTGTAAAATTTCAACCAAGAACAAAATTGTATAATTAATGTAAAGACAAACAGAAAGGGCATTGCGATAAAATTTCATACAGAAAATACTTCATTCCATAAGTTCATTCCAGCAATGGTTTAACACCATATTTACAGTAAAATATGAGCAAAAAGGGTAAAAGAAACAAGCTTTCATCTAACAAATACCCTAGCCATGAAAGCTTCTTTGCATTGAACTTACAACTACAACTATAATATAAATTAAAACCTAAACTAAGGGGATGGGGGGTGAACTCCTCGGGCTGCATGTTCAGCGTCTCCATAATTGCCCATAAAAATTGGACAATACGTCGAAGTTCATGTGGAGGTGCTCCCTGTCCTAACCCAGACCGTAGAAGAGATAGTCTAGGTCATTTCGGAGGAGGAAAATGTCGTGGCTACTCTAAAAATGAACCCTCCTTCGTGGTCTGAGTGGAATCTCGATATCTGGTCGTATTGAAGAAGATGAATATTGTGTATAGTAGATAGTTGTTTATATAGACCAAAATAGAAGCTTTTGGTCTTCCCGATCAGTTGTAGGTAGACGCGTACGTCGGTGGAATTTGAGGAGATAGCGTATACCCAATCGATGCAGGGTATGAGTGGATATCCAATCATTTTTTTGATGTGTCATAAATGCTTGACTGTTCATCTATTTGTTTGAATAATTAGAATTTTTAATAGACTTGAAATAAAATCGATATAAATCATGTGGTATATAAAGGATAATCCCAATAGACTTGACACACAATATATGCAATAACTTAAAAGGTCGATAATAGACACAAAGTAAAATCGATAAGACTAACATTAATCAGAACACTGCAGGGTTGTTAAAATGCATACACTTCCATGACTTACAAAAACACAAAATACATACACTGCCATGGCTTACAAATGCATTTCACCGTAAATAATTTGTTGGTCGACCACTGGCATGAAAACCTCCATACAAAAAAGAGAATGAACGGATTTTGGATATAATCGATGCCCTCCTAGCACTGGGATGACGAATTGTATGTGTACAACTTATAAACTACTTTAATATATCTAATGACGGGGTATCGATTGGATGTGGAAAGCTTTTCAAGCTAGTAAAATGGTGAAATTCGCCGAAATCGAAAAATATTGGTGAAAAATGAGAACTCCTATTGGTGGCTTCTTGGACAATTTTTTAAATTAAAATACAAAAATATGAAAAATAGTGGAAATATAAAAAATGATGGAAAATATTAAATATTAAATGGATGAGGAAAGGGACTAAAGTGTAATGTTTAAAACTTGTGTGCTAGGGTTGTATATTAAAAGTGATGATGTCAACCTAGTGTCTAAATACTTAATTTTTCAAGACTTGTGTCAAAAAAATTAAAAAAGTTTTCAAAGTGTCTATTTTGCAAAATGGAGTTATCCAAGAAATATTTTTTACCACCTTAATAGTATTTTATCTTATTCTTTAGGACTACAGATTGCTTTAAAATTAAAAAAGAAAAAAGATTTTCAAACAAATATGTCATTTGTTACAACAAATATCAATATTTGTTTGAAAATTTTCAACAGCTCAGTCATCTATCGCAACAGATGGAAATGTCTATTTGATAATTAAATCAGATAGGTAATTTGTTGCAACAAATCTCAATATCTATTTGAAAATTTTTGAAACCTCAGTCGTCTGTTGCAACAGATTTCTTTGCAATTGATTTAAGAAAATAATTAAGGTCAATTCAGACCAAATTAATAATTTCAAAACTTGTCATTCTTTTCTAAAAATAAAAATCAACCCAATATAAATCATCCATTTGCGGAAAAAACATTTCATCATTTTAAATCTCTAGTTCTCGCTCTTTTCTTTCTCTCTTTACAATACAGAAAACAACTATTCAACATATTTCTCAACACTTCAAAATAGATCGATTTTCTTCCTATTTTTGATGATATAGTTGTTATTTTTGACTTTATTCTTGCTTGTATTCATCATTTTCTCTATCTTCGCAGGTAACAGAGTTCGAGTCTTTATTCTAAAAATTTGGAATTTTTAGTTAATGGTGAAAAATAAGACTTTTAGTTATATTACCTTTGAGAATGGGTTAAGAATTTTGAGTTTTGATGCTAAAAATGTAGAAAGAACCCGAGAAAGCCCTAGTTTTTATTGCAGTGTTTCATAGACTGTCATGGTATTATTGGATGATATTTGTGGTATTATTGGTGGCTGATGTTGGTGGTGTCGGTATTGGTGGTCTTGGTGGTGGTTCGGTGGTCTTGGTATTGGTATTAGTGGCACTGGTAGTGGTGTTAGAGGTCTTGGTGGTCTTGATATGGGTATTGGTGGCATTGGTGGTGGTGTTGGTGGTATTGGTGGTGGTGTTAGTGGTCTTGGTGGTCTTGGTGGTGGTGTAGGTGCTCTTGGTGGGTAGAATTAGTGGTTTTGGTGGCATTGTTGGTGGTCTTGGTGGCATTGGTCGTGGTCTTGGTGGTGGTGGTGGTCTTGGTGGTGCATATATTACAACAAGTGCAACGTCTATTGAGAGATGTTAAATAGGTCTTCAAACAG
Source organism: Capsicum annuum (assembly GCF_002878395.1). Classification (NCBI taxonomy): domain Eukaryota; kingdom Viridiplantae; phylum Streptophyta; class Magnoliopsida; order Solanales; family Solanaceae; genus Capsicum; species Capsicum annuum. The sequence continues at coordinate 213,433,564 of NC_061113.1, forward strand.
ATTCCCTATCTATTCCAACTGATGGGTTATCCGTTGAAGTATTTTTTTTGTAATCTGGCATATAATAATTTATTGAAATTTGTCTTACCTTTTATTTAAAATTTATGCATACATCAAATGTAATCTATTTTTTTTGTTATTTGTAGTTAAAATATGTCACCTAAAAGAACAGAAACTGAAAGTGGATCAACTTCTGACCACCCAACAAAAAAGGCTAAAGTACAAATGGATTCGGAGGAACTTTCTGAACAATCTCAGACAGGAAAAAATGAAGTTGAGAAAAGTTATGAAAAGTGAGGTGGAGAAGGGTATATAGAGGCTAGTGAGGAAAATAAAAGTGAGAAGGAAGAAGAAGATGAACAAGAAGAGGAAGAAGTAGAAAGTGAGAAAGAGGATATTGATCAACATGATGATAAACAAGAAAGAGAAGAAGTAGAAAGTGAGAAAGAGGACGATGATCAACATGATGATAATGCATCACTAATGGGGCATGAATTAAGATCGAAATCCCAGTATGAGGTGGTCAAAACTATTAGTATTAACAGGTTTCAAGTTGCGATGCCGATAGATAACCCTGCAGAACTAACTAGTGATCTTGTACTTAAATGTCAGTTGGGGAAACCTTTTGACAAATTTAGAAATAGTATGAAGAATGAAAACATAGACGAACTTTTTAAGAAGAGCTACTTTGGATGCTTTCTTAAGCTTCCTGAGGACCACACTGCCCCATTTCCAAATAAGCATGGTATATAGTCTTCTTAAGAGCAGGATTAAGTATGTGAGGGATGATAAAGATTCAAAGAAAGGGGGCAAAAATATAGATGAAATCTAGATCAACAATTGTGGCGTGCCTATTTGTTTTGACTTGAAAGAGTTTGCCATAGTGACAGGTTTGATATGCGATCGTCTAGAAGAATTTCTTACTAAGGAAACACCCCGCAAAAGGTCTAAGGAAAGCAGGACAGCTAAACCACCATTACCATCAAATAGGAGGAAGACATTGTCCAAGCAACCACCCACCAAAACCAACAAACGTAAGGAAAAATAGATGAGTTATTGGACATTGCTAAACGTAGCTACAAAGCGGTAGATTTGATAGAAGATCTCAAAGATAAAACTATACCAAGGTAGTACAGGGAGAAATTGTGCTTAGTTTGATTTTCCCATTTTGTTATATTAGTAAGAGACGTCAAGAAAGTCATAGAAGATGATTTGTTGGCGCTTGTTGAGGATTTTGAGAAATTCAATAATTATCCCTAGGGTTATGACATCTACAACTTGACTGTCAAATATTTATTGAAAAATCTATCCCCAAAGACGATCACATTATACACTTTCCTTGGTCTTTCATCAATTATTTTATATTGAATAATTATTATGGCTTATTTTTGGTTGCTTCCTATTTACATATTTTAGGCTTGGGCATTTGAAGCCATTCCTCCCCTCCAAAAACAGGTTAAGGATTACCCGAATGAGGTTTCTCATCCAAGGATCCTTAGGTGGTTGGCTGCAAAGAGCAACATAAGAATTTAGGAGGCTGATCTCTTTAACCCTCAGAGTAATGCAATAAGTCTTCTTTTAAGTAAAATAATTTGACTCAAAGAAAGATATTAAAACAGAGATGTGCCATCTGTTGCGATAGATGGGTCATCTATTACAACAAATTACCCGTCTACTGCAACTGGTGCAACAAATGGGTAATATATTGCGACAGAAGATTCATATTTTGCAACAAATTAACCATCTATTGCTCTGGTTCTCTAAACCTGACTCAACAGATTACCCATCTACTGCAAATTATGTAACAGATGGGTAATCTGATGCAACATATTATTAATTTGTTGCGAAATACAAATCAGTTGTTGCGATAGATAGATCATCTATTGCATAAGTTGACTATGTTAACATGTAACCCAACTGACTATAAATTATTATTATATGATTTAAATGTATCTATTTTTTTCTTATAGGTTGTGCATCCTTGGATCGTGCCTACTGAGCAGGAGTTGGGGATGACTTTTTTTATTACTCTAGGTCTTGTTGATATAATAGCAGATCAAAAGGTGGAGTTAATAAAGAAGGAATTGGCTATAGTAGCAGCCATAAGAAGAGCAGTTAGGCAAGGTCAACCTACTGCAACAGATCCAGGTGCTTTTTCTGGGGGTGTTTCTAGTGGAGTTGTTTATGTTGGTGGTAGCCATCCTGATGCTGCTATAAGTCATGATGATGAGCATGTTGATGCTCAAGAAAAAATAAATATGTTTGAAATCACCCCTTACATAGGTCCCTTTCATCCTTACACTGGTCCCTCCCACTCTTACAATGGTCCTCTCACCCCTCTTCACCCTCATGTTCTTATTGTAAATGCAAAGTTTGCAAGGACAGACAAGATAAACTCCTTGAAGAACTACAGGCTATCGCTGAAGTTGTTGAGGAATTGAAATCCAAGAGGGGTGTCATATCATCCAAGAAGGTGAGGGAGCCATACACTCCTACAGTGGTGGTTAGGAGAAAAAAAAGAAAAATTAGCCAAATACTTTTCAGTCTGAAAATAAAAAAAATTACAAATCCTTCCTCTCGAAAAGTTATTGAAGTTCATGGGCCACTGAGAAAGGTGGACATATACGTGGGACTTGGCGACGAAGAGAGGTCGAAACTGCAAAATGCCAAGTATCCCAAGAAGAAGAAACCTACAGAAGAATACACCATGAATATGTTTGACACCCATACTTTAGGAGTATGACAACTATGAGTAAGTGGTATGTGGATAAGTAATTTTACTTTTCCTAACCTAACCTTCTAATCTACTCCATGAAGAAGAGGCTACGCAATAGATGTGTCATCTGTTGCAACAACTGGGTATTCTAGTGCAACTGGTAGTTGTTTTGTTGCAACAGATTAAATATCTGTTGCATAAGTTGCGTTAGCTGGGTAATTTGTGAACAAATTTAGTGAACCCTCTACAACAAATGACCATCCGTTGTATCTTTCCACTATGTTTTTCTTCTTTACAATTAATAACTTATTTAAAAATTATCTTCTTATATCATAGTATGTTGATGAAATTCTCTGCCTCATGAAGGGCAGGAAATTAGCAGACCCGAAGGCTTATGATGCTGCCAATAGGATAATGGACCTCAACTTCTGCAACAATTTCAAGAATAGGTACAATAGGCTTCGTAAGCTAGCGTCAACTCCTGGTGGCCTGGAATTTGATACGTTAGTTTCTACGTATGAATGGGATGAAGATATGATTAACTATGTTAGAGGGAAAATGCCATATTCACATGGCAAGAGATGAAATAAGGCAAAGAGAATTCTTGCAGTCATGAACGTGGAAGTCCAATATTTTCTCACTATTGAGATGCTTCTCAAGGAGGGAAATATTAAGTTTTATGACTTCAACTTACCTGTCTTCGACGACGATACATTTTTTTACCCACATGCAGCCACTGTTGGAGTTGCTCCCTATCTTGTTGAGGCAGAGTAAACTGATAAATCATTTTCCAGCGGAAGTCTTGATGAAGAAAGCATGGAATTTTGAAGGTCGAAAAAAGGGCATGCACCTTCAAAAAAATAAAACTGGTGCCACGTGTGGGCCATACGCGCTTACATACATGAATGTTTGCTGACCGACATAGAAATGTTCAGTCTGTGTGACACTGTTGTGAAAAAGATGCAAGAGTTCTGGGCTTATGGGGTACTAACTAAATGCTTGGAGCCTGTGTATAAAGAGGAAGATGTACAAAGACAAACACCATAATAATTTTTTTATGTTTGACAAAAGTTGAATTTTTAATAATGCAACAGATTGTCTATCTGTTGTAATAGATAGTATATCTGTTGTGACAGATTGATTATCTATTGCAATAGGTTGGTCATCTGTTGCATTATGTAGATGTTTCTCAGTCTATCTGTTGCAACAGATATACAATTTGTTACAACATATAATCTATCTGTTACAACTGATAGGTAATCTATTGGAATAAATAAAAAAATAGGAAGACCTTTTTGATAATTTCCATCAGATGACCTACATGTTACAACATATGTCTAAATCTGTTTGATAATTTCCAAGAAATATGTCGTCTGTTGTAACAAATGTATTATCTGTTGTGATATTTGAATCTAGTATTCTATTTCAATTAATAATTTCAAAACTAAGGATTAAATTATATTCATAGACAACATAAAATAAATCGAAGCTTTCAAAAATGCATGAAATAACTCGACAAATAAATAAAATGTAAAAAAATTATTATAGGTACAAATGATCTACTCTACAAATAAATCAACAATTTAACCTTTGGTGCCAACAATTACTAAGGAGAGGTTATTACTTTGACAGACTCAAGCTATACATATCTACTTAATATGTACAATTTGTTCTTCATCTGGTGCTATGGAATTTGACTTTGGTAGTCGTGGATCTTTAATCTCGCTTGCGTAGGATTTTCGAGCTTCTGTTTCTCCGTATTTCCATAAAAGAGCAGCATATCTTTTGCGGAGTAATCCAGCATCAAGTTTATCATTTGGTACTTGTAATCCATCGTTCAAATACTCGATGTAATCAGCAACAAAAAGACCGCAATCCCTGCATTTTAAAAAAATAGATAATCTATATCTTGCAGTTCATGTAGGCATTGTGAAATTTATAAAATGAAACTAAATGATAATACTTACAGGCTACCAATGGATTGTTGAGCAATTCCTTCAACATATTCTACATCACATGGATTACCCATTTTATCCCGGTATGCTTCAATCGTCGACCAATCAGTATGAATCTTTTGATCCAAAAAACCACTCATATAAAGGTAAGTAGGTAGTATTTTGACCAGCTTTTGTATCTCAAACGATGGCCCAAAATGTCTCCTTTGCAACATCGAGTCATAAACTCGGATGCGCCTTTCTTTTAGAATGATGACAACCAACACCCAATAAAATTCATCACCACAATTGATTGGGATATACACTTTGTCGACCAAATGCCAAGGTACGCCAGTTGAAATTCTAAGACCTTTGATGATGTTGATTAAGCATTCCTCATTTCGGAAAACTTTCGGTTGTTGTTGACAAAACTTATCGTAGGTATTATTAATGTAAACTTTATACAAATAATTACCTGTCGTATATCTGTATTGTTCTTGTATTTACAACTTGGACTTCTTTTGGAGGTAGTAAAAAATAACATCGATATGCTGCACATATTATCAAACATTTCAGATTACGTGATAGTAAAATTGATACACAAATGCAATTAAATAAAGTATTAATTAATAGTAATATGTATGACATTTAAACCTCATCATTACAATAAGTTTGGGGCTCTGAAATCAAATAAAATCAATCCTTCGTTATGAGATGTGCAACAATAAAGTCAAACATATTAAAACCAAGACTCGATTCGTTCACTTTGTAATGTTCGTCATTTTGTTTTATATATGATTTATATGTATTAATGTCATGTTTTTAAAATAAAAATTATATAAATTAATATCTTTAAAAATAATTTATGTACCTGTCGGCGTGATGTTAATAGCCCATCGACAATTTATTCCGAATAGTCGTTGATAAACTTTATTAAGCAAGGAGAAATAGAACACTAGATGAACTGGAGCTACATTTAAAGGTAACTCAAGCTCGTAAGCTACCTTTCCAAAATGGCTGAGAATTTGGTAAGGACCGACATATCTGGGACTGAGCTTTCCCTTCTTGCCAAACTTCTCTACTCCTTTTATAGGAGAGATTTTGAAATACACATAATCACCAATCTCAAACTCGAGATCCGTTTTACACACATCTGCATATGAATTTTGTTGACTCTGAGTTGTGTTAAGCCTTTTCCTGATCTACTGGACCTTTTCTAAGGAATCAAACACTAAATTAGGCCCTACTACTGTGGCCTCACCTATCTCAAACCAACCAATTGGAGATCTTCATCTCCTTCCATAGAGAGCCTAAAATAGAGCCTAATAGCTGTTGTTATATACAAACTCAATCAAAGGTAAGTGGTCATCCCAACTACCCTTAAAGTCTATCACACACGCTCGCAGCATATCCTCTAAAGTATGAATGTTCCTTTCTGCTTGACCATTTGTCTGAGGGTGAAAGCTGTACTAAGGTGGACTTGGGTACCAAGACCCTTTTGGAAGGCTTTCCAGAAATGAGAGGTGAACTGCATACCTCTATCTGAGATAATGGACAATGGAACTCTGTGTAATCTGACCAACTCTTTGACATAGAGCTTGGCATAGTCCTGGACTGAATAAGAGGTAAGGACTGGTAGAAAATGGGATGATTTGGTCATCCTGTCTACAATGACCCAGATTTAATCGTGCTGACAACGAGTATGAGGCAAACCCATCAAAAAATCCATGTTCACTTCTTCCCACTTCCAAGTAGGAATACTGAACTCCTGTATAGACCCAATAGGTTTCTAGTGCTCAATCTTAACCTGCTGACACGTCGAGCACTTAGCTACAAGCTCTATAATGTCCCTATATATCCCACTCCACTAATAGATCTCCCATAAATCATGGTACACCTTAATGGCCCCTGGATGAATAGAGTAACGCACACCATACGCTTCTGCAAGAATCCACTATCTCAGGTCATCTACACCTGGTACACATAGCCCACCCTAAAAATGTAATACACCATCTCCCCCTTGGGAGAAAATCTCTATCTTCTGATTTCTTACTAATCCTTTCAACTTAACTAGTTTGGGATCCCTATCCAGCTTTTTCTTCACCTTGGAAACCAGAGATAATTCTGAACTACTCTGCACCCATACACTACCTTCTACTGAATCAACTTAGCGGGAACCTAGATGGGAAAGCTAATTAACTTCCTGAGCTAACTTCTTCTTACCATTTTCTACGTGAGCAATACTACCCATAGACATCTTACTAAGAGCATCAACCACGACATTGGCTTTACCCAAATGATATACAATGCTCATATCGTAGTCTTTCAATGACTCCAACCACCTTCTCTGATGGAGGTTTAGGTCTCTCTAAGAGAATACATAGTGCAGCCTCTTATGGTCAGTCAACACATCAATGTGCACACTATACAAATAGTGCCTCTAAATCTTTAAGGCAAATACTACTGTTGCTAACTTAAGATCATGAGTAGGATAGTTTTTTTCATGGGGCTTAAGTTGTCTAGAGGCATAGGTTATAACCTTACCTCTATGCATGAGGACAAAACCCGAACCTACTCTGGATGCATCATAATACACAACAAAGCTGTCCCAACCATCTGGCAAGGCAAGAACTAGGGCTGAGGTGAGTTGAGTCTTCAACTTTTAAAAACTCTTCTCGGAAAAATCTGACCACTGAAATTTGACCTTCTTCTGAGTCAATCTGGATATAGGGGATGCAATAGATGAAAATCCCTCAATAAACCGTCAGTAATAGCTAGCCAAAACCAAGATACTCTAAATATCTGATGGAGAGATGGGTTTGGGCCAGTTTCTCACTGTTTTGGTCTTTTAGGGATCAACTCTAATGCCATCACCAGAAATAGTATGATCGAGAAAGGCTACTGACCTTAGCCAAAATTTGCACTTACTGAATTTGGCAAATAGTTGATGGTTTTTGAGAGTTTGTAATACTATTTTGAGATGGTCTACATGATCATGCTCATTGTAGGAGTAGACAAGGATGTCATCTGTGAAGACTATGATGAACATGTCCAAGTACTGCTTGAACACACGGTTCATCAAGTCCATGAAAGTTGTTGGGGCATTAGTAAGACCAAATGACATGACTAAGAATTCAAAGTGACCATACCGAGTTCTAAAAGCTGTTTTTGGAATGTCATATTCTTTAAATCTGAGCTGATGATAACATGATCTGAGGTCTATCTTAGAAAAGTAACTTGTACCCTGAAGTTGGTTAAACAAGTCATCGATTTTGGGAAGTGGATACTTGTTCTAGATCGTGACTTTATTTAGCTGATAGTAGTCTATACACATTCTTAGAGAACCGTCTTTCTTATGCACGAATATTGAACTGGCGCACCCCACGGGGACACACTGGGTCTGATGAATCCCTTATCTAGGAGATCTTTCAAGTGTTCTTTTAACTCCTTAAGTTCTGCTGAAGCCATTCTTTATGGCAGAATAGATATTGGCTGAGTGTCTAGAAGAAGGTCTATTCTGAAGTCGATTTCCCTTTCGGGAGAAACTCTGGGAAGATATTTGGGAAACACGTCTGGGAATTCACATGCTATTGATACTGCATCAAGAGTAGGGGTTTCTGATCTAGAGTCCTAAAATCAAATGAGATGGTAGACACATCCCTTAGATATCATTTTCCTTGCCCAAAGGTAGGAAACAAGTTGACCCCTAAGTGCTAAAGTACTACCCCTCTACTCTAGGATGGGCTCATTCCAAAACTAAAATTGGACAATTTTGTTACCAGAATCGACTGAGGCATAACAGGAATGAAGCCCATTAATGCCGAGAATGATATCAAAATTAGTCATCTCTAATTCGACTAAGTCTGCTGAAGTGACTTTTTGAGATACCATAATCGAACAGTTACTGTATACCTGTTGGGCTATGATAGATTTACCCACTGAGGTGGAGACTGAGAAAGGCTCTGCTAGGATTTTGGGACTGATTCCAAAGTCAATAACTATATATGGAGTTACAAAGAATAAAGAAGCTCTAGGATCTAGCAAAGCATAAACATGTAAATGATAAACTTGTAACGTACCAGTGACCATATCAGGAGAACTTTCCTGATCCTATTAGGACTGAAGGTCATAGAGTTTGTTTGGGTGTTGCCCACTGGTAGCACTGAAAGCGGCACCTTGCTGATTTGGGCGACCGAGTTGAGCTGAGGGACAGTTATACTGACCCTGGGAACTTGACTGAGGGCAATCTTTGACTCTGTGACCTGGCTTGCCATACCCGAAACATACATCACTGCCAGCCCTGCTGATATCCTAGTGGTTTTGGCCATATTTTTGGCAAAGGGGATTGGTTCGGGCGCTGCTGACACTACCTTGAGGCTTAGGGACTGGTGCCCTATCTCTGTTGCGCCCGAGTTTATACCCCGGTCACTACACAGTGCTTATAATCCTGAAGGACCACAAGCTAACCCATGACTGGTACCTACTGTAATAACTGAATAATAATGCTGAAAAATACAGAATTTAGGTGGAAACAACCATAAGGTTCAAAATTGAAAATCAATTACTGAATACTAAAATCAATACGGTAAACTGAACATCTATCTAAAAAAATACTCTATGTATGAAAAGCCCCGACTGTCTGAACAGGGATTTGATGGGACAAGTCCCCAACTAACTCCGACTACTAAAATAAATTGAGTACTGAAATACTGGAATAATAAATTTGTCCTCAAACATTGAGGACTCACCACCAGTCTGTTGTTGATGGATCGGGCTGTTAAGTATGATCGGGAGCCCGTGCGTCTGAACCTATGATATAAGACATCATAGCGGAAAAGAAAAGTATGTGTCTGTACTTTGAATGTACTGGTATGCTAAGTGAGGTAGGTGATGTTATGTGAATGTATGCATTCTAGCGCTACTATTCTAGCTTATTTAGCCCTGTTTTGAGGATGATTATTATGATATATGTGTTAATAATGATATACATGATCAATTATGTATCCAAGTATGTGTTCACAATATTTAATGGTGTTTCCACACAATTTTTGATTCAATTCGACCATTTAGAGTTCAACTAAGAAAACTAGTGTGACTAGTTTGAGTTGGGTGTTATCTAGTCTCTTGTGTTGGGTTCTAATGTGTCTTAATGAGTTACCAAGGTTGTTATTATGCATTTATATGTGAAACAACTAGTTGATAATATTCAAGGGTCAATTGGATCAAGCCAAGGGTCAAAATAATGAGTTAAAGCTTAATGAGAAATTAGCCTATGCTTAGCTCGTGTTTCTAGTTCATCGTTGAGGATGTTGTGTTTTTTTGAGCTCTAAATTGTTGTTTTTAATACTATAGGATGCTTTTTTAATAGATTATGATGATATATAAAGAATATACAAGCTTCAAATCAAGTGGAAACAAATAAAAAAGGCTCGTAAATGACCACGGAAGCATAAGACGCAAGCTGGACACATTTTGGACCCCTTAAAGGTATAGAGAGCGTGTAGACTGTATATGTGTCAAATTAAGGCATTAAAAATACCAATGGATTTCGAAAAGGCTCAAGTTTTTGACCCATATGCGCGTGCAGCTAATAATGGGGTTTAAAGAGGCTCCATGACGCGTTAAAATCGCAACGAGCTATTGGAATTTGATAGATTTTTTGACAATTGTGAATTGGCATGTCACCGCATCGTACCGATGCCCAAAATTGGGATAATTCTACCCAGCTAAAAGAAAATAGCGTGGAAACCCAATCCAAGTCGGTTTATGACTTGTTTACTATAAATATAATGTGTTAAATCACGTTTTAATCATCTTGGGACCTCTTGGAAACTCTAGATTAACTTGGAACATCATTGGAGGATACCACAACTTATTTTTAGGTTTTATCATTCTTTAATTTAGTTTTTTTTATAGTTTGTATCATCATTCCAAGGGATTGGAAGATGAATATTTCCATTAAAGGCTAAAACCCTCTTTCTGGGGTTGAGGCCAAGAACATGAGTACTCTTTAATATTCTTTATTATAGTTTAATTGTGGATTATCATATGGATTGTTCTTGATTTATTGAGCTTACTATTTTGATAATTAGCTACCATTAGAATAAATCTATATTTCTATGTGAATCCGGGAGGAGAATCATAGGATAGAATGAAGAAATTAAGGAACAAGGTTCTTACTCTTTTATGAAATAAGGAGTTTGAATTAGCATCTAGGATAGGGATATACCTAGAAGCCTTGTTTGGTTCACCTTCAAGAAGATAACTTATTGAATCTATAAGAATTGTTGTATCTCTGCGAGAGTTGTAGTTGCAATGTTCAATAGATAAAAGATTTGAGATCGGGAGACTAAAATAGTAGCATAAACCTTGTGAATCAACAATCCGATAATCAATTAGACTGCGATAGGAATAGAGATTTGTAAGATTGTTCGAAATGCATTAACCCTGGGATTTACTCCATTGATTGTCCAAGATTTTATTTTATGCATTAGTTTAGATTAGTTTTAATTTACAAAATTACAACTTTATTGGCTACTCTCCTCAATTGGTTAAACTAAAAGTAGATAGGCAGCGAACGTAAGTCCCTAAGAGATCGATACTTGGGCTTCTTTAAAGCCACTATATTACTTGATAAGACCACGTACACTTGCGTGTGCGCTTCGGCGCTGTCAATAGGATGATATGTGTGGGTTCATATGCATGAACAATATTTCATTGAATGACATAAACATAAATCAATGAGAGTACATGCATGAATACTTAAATTGTAACGGAGGTCATGATAACACTGAATATTGAGTTCTGAATCACTGGTTTACTGATATCTGAGTTTACTAATACTGTATTTACTAATACTGTATTACTGTTAACCGAGTAACTATATTTTACAATTCTGATTCTGTGGAACTATTTTGTGTTCTGTACTGAACTAAGTGAATGTGTCTGACAGTCCTGATTTCTGTGGAACTGAACTGAGTTCTATTTTAAAGACTGAAACTGAGACTGTGGGAGGTAATCATTTAACCGATATGCCCCTATCTGAACTAATTAGGTTCCAACCTATAACCCTAGCTGGAAGGGTATCAGTACCGTGCCATGAGTAAAGACAAGCTGAGTCACCCTCATCTGGCAGGTGCTTTGAATGAGAACAGTGGTACCCTCAACTGGCAGGTAGAAAACCTCATCAACCCTCAACTGGCAGGTTGATGTCTCAACCTACGTTGGCTACGTAGTTCTGGAACACAAGGACTACTTCTAAGGATCACACCCTCAACTGGCAGGTGAGTCCCTATCCTTGGGTTCACTCGGTGCTGAATCCTACTCCCAAGTGAATAGATGCCGAACTGAATTCTAAATTATGCTAAGCTGACTGATCTGTTACTGATTCATACTGTCTGATTGAACTGAACTGAGTTCTGTTGACTGATGAAATACTACTGAATTCTGAACTGATTACTAACTGAGTTCTGAATTGATTACTGAACCACTGATCATAATATGACTGATACTATTTTGTAACTGACACTGGCTCTAGATATACAACTAAATTCTCGGGTATTAAATACCCTCAAGACTCGATTGTATGAAAAGTAAATCACTACATGACTTTAGTAGCATAATGGTACTAGCTTGCTAATAATACATTCACTTAGATATTTTTGTCAAACACTTAATATACATGAGCTTGTGCGTGATTAAAATCACACAACAACATGTTATACTTGGACTAGTCTAATCACATAAGCATTTTGAAAAATACTTGGGGAGCATGGGTATTGCACATATCAATAAACATATAGTAATATCATGGATTCTACTTTCAACTTGCAATTCAAGAGTTTGACATGTAGTTCACAAAATTCAATTCACAATTAACTACTTTGCATGAAACTTGGGACAAATCATGGAATTATATCACCATTAACATCATAATCATTAATACATTTAAGACCCAACATGAAATCCATGAAATCAATTAACTTGTATTTAAAAAGAGTTTCTTGAACTCCAAGGGTGGAAGAAAACCCTTGGATGAAAACTTCACATACCTTGGTAGTGTTCTTGAAGGCTGAATTTTGAATTGGAGATCCTAGGGTTTGCTTCTTAAGAAATTTTGAGAAAAATGAATGGATTTTGCCTCTAAAAGGGCTTAATCTCATGTTTTGGGGGCTAACATAAGGTGGGAAAAGACTCAATTACCCCTGAGGGTGCGGCTTTTAATGACTAAAAACTGATTTAACGATGAGCAGACCAACGCACCGCATTGAGTCCATGTCGGTTCACTAAAATTTGCACTAAGAGATGGAGAAAAATACTCATCGACGCGATGGGCGATGTGGCGCTTCGAGATCGTGTCGGTTAAGCTTTCAAATATGTTTCAAACGAAGTTCAAAAAATCTGAAACTTGTCCGAGAACACCCACTGACATTTCTGATCATGATTCAACCTAAAAATCATCACTTTAAGGTCATGAGGGCCGTGAAATAGAGTCGTCATCATATGAAGGCTAAAATAATACTAAGTCTGAATACTTAGCTAAAATTTTCTATGGCTGGGACCCCTCAACAAACTTTAAAGGACTAAGTTAAGCTTAGAATTTTATGAAATCTTACAATACTGGGAGAGGTAAGATTAGAAATAAGATTATTTGAGATAAGATGAGGATGACTTTGGCAAAAGATAATATATGGAAAGCAAGATTGAGATGATTCAGACATATGATGAAGAGGTGTACGGATGCCCTAGTGCGGAGGTATGAGGGATTGGCTATGGATGAATTTAGGCAAGGCAGTGGTAGATCGAAAGAATTTTGAAGGAAGATGATTAACATGACATAGAGCAGCCACAGCTTATCGAAGACATGATCCTAGATAGAAAGATGCGGAGAACAGGAATTGAGGTAGAAAGTTAGTAGGTCGGAGTGTATCCTTGCAAGTAGGTAGGAGTGCTTTGTTTTATTTTCTGTGCCAGTAGTCGTAGTGATATGCTTGTTGTGTCTTGGTGTTTTTTATTGTTTCAGATATATCGAGTAAAATATTAATTTATGGTAGCTTTGTTCTGTTATTAATTGTTGTTTTGATACTACCCATTATTTCTTGTGCTTATAAAATGTCCTTTTCAATACCTTTTTTTTTCTTGAGCGATCTATCGAAAACAACCTCTCCACCTCACTCAGTGATGTGATACGAACTGTGTACACCTCATCCTTCCCAGACCTACATTATGTAAGTATATTAGACATGTTGTATTTTCTGTTATACTAAACACACCCTAAGTTGGTGATATTTTTTAGTCATAATTTCCGCTTTATGGATGGACAAAACTTTTTAAATGGTTGAACAAGGTTGTCATTTGTATGTGGGAAAATGATCAAAAATATTTTTTTACTTTGATTAATTTAGTTATGTTTGTTCTTAGTTAAATTATAGGGTCAAATATATTTGTACCGTTAGTAAAGTTATCAAACATATCCCTCATTTTAATATTTTTCCACCATGGCAAGTTAATAGTCATGTGACGTGACATTTTAGGTGAGGTGGATATCATGTGGCATGCCACCTAAGCTTTCAATTTTCTTTCCTTTTGTCGTTTTGACTTTTTTCCATCAACTTTTATTAACGTATTTAATTTATCATTTTTTTAAAAAAATATTCAAAAGAATTTACAGTTGCCGCCCCACTATTCTTTTCCCGATGAGCTTCCACCACAGTTCTACCACCCACCTCTGTGTCTTTCTCTCTCACCTCCCCCGTTTCTTTCTAACCTCACCAGAGAAGAAACAACAAAACGGCAACAAACAAAACCCCACCGTTGCTATTTCCTTTTTCCTTTCACCATCTTCCTCATTTTCTAGATCAACCCATTTTTAGAAATGCGTGAGCTAGCTTCTTCTTTTGAATCTTTTTCAATTTGAACATTTATATTTATTGATTTTGTTATAATTCCTAAATTTTTCAGTCAACACAATTGAGCTCAGGGTGTCAAAGATTTAATTTTGATAAGGCTGTCTCGATTTTCTTGAAAACCTCAAGTATAAAGTTATATGCTTTTCTTCATTTTGTGTCTTTTGATATCAAGAAATTAGGGGTTGATTTAGACCAGGGCCGCATACCATTAAATTTTTTTGAATATTTTAATTTTCTTTTTGAAATTGATAATACTATTAAATACAATAATAAAAATCGATGGAAAAAAGTTAGAATGAAAAAGGAGAGAAAAATTGGATGTTGAGGTGGCATGCCGCATGACATCTACTTCATTCAAAATGTCACGCTACATGGCTCTTAACTTGTCGTGATGGAAAAATGTTAAAATGAGGGATATGTTTGATACTTTACCAACGGTAGGGATATATTTGCCTCTATAATTTGTCTAGGGACAAACATAGTCAATTAATCAAAATATAGGAATATTTTTGTATCCTTTTCCCTTATATGTATTCAGTTTGAGAGCTAAAACATATGAATTAGTTAATTAAGCTAGTAATATGTGACATCGTTACGCAATGCAAGTACACAGTTTTTGTCCTCAGTTAATAAAGAAGGTGATACCACTCTGGAAGTCATCAAATATTCAAATGGAAAATTTTCCATTCAAAAAAAGCAAAACGGCATACAAGAATGGGAAAAAGAAGCATCAGATTTGGTACACATTAATGTTGTGATAAATTGAATTTGCTTTTCAAATATAAATAAATTAAAAAATAAGAAGTAAATTAGTATTACTTATTTGCCATAAGGATCTAATCCATGCAGTATATCTCCTTTTGCATAATTTCATAGTTTGGTTTCTAGACGATAATAATTATTATATAAGCAACGATAATTCACATGGTGATACTTGCATCTTTCTCGTGGAAGAGCAAGGAAAAAAAAGTTACTAGCAAGTACCTTGTTTCCATTTACATTTCGGTATTGAATTGAGCAAAAGAATATTACTCTTTGTTTTTCTGTTTTTTTCTGATTTAGAAAAAACAAAAAAAAAAAAAGGAAATGATGGTGCATTTTATTTTAGTGTTGTTTGTGATGTACCTTAACAAGAAGGACGAAGCTATAATGTTATGGACGAAATTAATAATTAATAATGAAAGACATACAAGTTAGTTTGTGACTAGGTGCAATCGTTTTGCTTTTCTAGACAAGACAAATAATTGAACCAATTATATGGAATTTCATGCAAAAATGGGAGTGAAGGTAGGCCCATAACGCAGTGCAGGAACTTTGAAATGACTAACCATTTTAGGCATTAGATTCCAATATCTTCAATTTTATTGGTAATTTGTTGCGTAACTCTTTATAAGTTGTGTTCCTTTATTTTTTTTATTTTATTTTATTTTTTTTTGTAGTGTTCTTTGAAATTTGGTGGTGTACAAATTGATTTTAGTTTTTAGTTCGTTTATAGTTTCTAACTTAGCTTGTTTAAAGTTGTCTAAGTGGTGTTGTGTTAGTCCGTAGCACGCAAGATCTTATATAGCTAATAATTGTTGGCATGATTCATAATTTTAAAACCTTATGAATTTTAATTTTGTGGTCGTTACATCAACAACGTATCAGCAGTCGTAGGAGTTAGTGCTGATATGAATTTTTCTTCTTTGGTTTCAAAGAGAAATCTGAGGCCCGTAATCACTTTTAAAATTCATGATCATTTAGTTGGTAGATCTAAATAGTTGGTGATATTTTTTGAGTCATAATTTCCAATTTAGGTGTACACTAGTATTAAATTTGTAATTTGTTGGTATTTGTATGGAATCAGATTGAGAGCTAATACATATTAATTAGTTAATTAGGCTGCTAGTAAGAGTCATTGTTAGCAAGTACACAGTTTCTGTCCCCTGTTTAATAAAAGAATTGTGCTAAACTCCAGAAACCATTAAAGATTCAAATAGAAAATTCTCCATTCAAAAATCAAAAGGGCCTACAACAATGGAAAAAAGAAAAACCAGATTTGGTACACATCAAAGGCTGTGATAAACTGAATTTGCTTTTTAAAACATAAATTAAACAATAAGAAATCAGTTAGTATTACTGTTTGATTCAATTTCAACTCTTAATATCACTATTAGTGTAGCTTCGGTTGTTTAAAAGTCCATTAAAGATTCTAAGTGGGTTCGTCACGAATATGCTATGTATGAATGATCTATTATATTTCTTTAGGTTTGGAGGGTTGGGGTGGGGAGTGGGGGTGGGGGATTATGATCTGAAAGAAAAAAAGAAAAAAAGGGGTTGGGGGCTCACAGGAAAACAAGAACGAAATGAAATTAATTAAAATCATTACCAAATAGTAACCCATCTTTTACAAGGAATATGGGGTAGTAGTAATTTCTATAAACCAACAGCAGATAATATGTAGGAATGACCTCAAAACTTTTATATGTGGAAGAGTCACATTGAAGCAATTGGATAAGTGAAACAAAATTCTTTTCATAATAGTCATGCCACGTTATATTCAATTCACAGAAAGGGATGTTAGACGAGGTCACAATTGTTCAAAAAGGACACTCTCCGCACACACAATATGCTACTTGCACTTACCCGTACCAATATTTATATCAAAGTTAGGTATAAAGTTTGGTACATACTTTCACCGTCTCAAATTATCCGTCTCAAATTTTTTAATTTAATTTCTCATTTAACTTATTTTTTTCATTAATAAAAAATAGACAATTTTTTTTTTCATGTTTTACCATTTACATTAATTACTTTTTCTTCAAATTAAAATATAAAAATCATTTAATAGAAATACTATGGTAACCTAATCATATTATTAATTATTTTTCTTAATCAATGCATCATCTCAATATAGAATGGGTAATTTGAGATGGAGGGAGTATATATGTATTTTTTCAATATATTTTATTGTTGTCAATAAAGGCGCATGGATGAAAACACAAATTCATTTAAACTCAGTACATTCGATCCATAACATAAATTTACTAAAATTATGATAAATAATAAAAGAGAAAAACATCTTTTATTCTCTGAACTTGTTCTTCCAACTCATTTTAGCATTTAAATTTAATTTTCGTTTATTTACTTCTCTTAACATCTTTAAATTATATTATTTTCAATCCTCAATTTGACGTGAAATTTTTTTTAAAAAAAAGGTAAAAAAGCTCATTTTTTATTTAAAAACAGATAAAACCCCACTATATATATATATATATATATATATATATATATATATATATATATATGTTGAATTCCACTTTTATTTTTATTTTTAAATTCCATATTAGCTTGAGACTAAAAATAATATAATTTAAAAATATTAAGGAGGTAAATAAATACAAATTAAGTTCAAGTGTTAAAGTAAATTGGAAAGATAAGTTAAAAGGAATCTTTTCAAAATAATAAATATAAACTCTTTAACTTTAGAATTAGAATGGACTTGAAAAACAAATATCTTTTCTCAATAATAAATATAAACTCTTTAACTTTAGAAAACTTAAAAGGGATGTTAATTGTACACCACCAAGAAGCAAGCCAAAAGTTTGTCTAACATTTTATTTTGTCTGAAAGACAAAAAGAAGCCCATTCATAGTTGCAATTGCGTACAATTAACACAATATGGAAACCCCCAAAGCTTCTCTCTAGGTACATTATCAAGGAAATATATGGTTGGTAATATTACCAAATGGAGATTTGTCTTCATTTTGGCTCTTCTTTTTTCTCTTCTTTTTTTTCCTCTTTCTTTTCTTCCTTCTTTTCCTCTTTTTTCTCTTCCTTTTTTTCTTCTTTCTTCTCTTCCTTAGCTGGTCCCACTGATAATATATCAACTTTACCAACAGCTTTTTTCAATTTCTTTACCACTGCTACTGCATCCATCTCTCCTATCACTGTTAATTTTTGTTCCTTAAGGTCTGCTGCTATTGAATCTACCCCTGTTCAATTCACATGTTAAAAATTAATTGATTTTTTTTTCTGATGACTAATCTCGACTAGATCTTCAAGAATTGAAGACGAGGGGTTCTTCTTAGAGAGTAAATTAATTACCTAAAATATCAGCTGCTGCTTCTATAGCTTTCTGCTTTGTCTTTTCATCAGACATGGTTAGCACCTTCATTACAACTTTCATCTGCTGGATTGAGAAAACACAATTATTATTTGTATAAAAGTTCAATTGATTGGTTATATTGAAGCTTTGCGTTTTAAAGAAAAAAGGATCCATTGACTAGAGAAATCTATGAAAGCGAAGTTAAAAAGGAACAAAATTAAAGAGCATACAAGTATAGAATTATGTTTTTAGAGTACCTGAGCCATTTTGGAGAAGTCGAAGGAGGGCTTTGGATATTTGTTGGACGAAAATGAACAAGCTTTGAAATGATGCCCTTATTAAATAGGGGACAAAAAATATGAGATGTTAAAAAAGGAAAAACATACCTTGGCAACCAATATATATATATATTTGTGCATAATTAATTCTTAACTAAACATTTTTTCTCAAAATTCACTTAAACTTGATAAGTTAAGACTCCATTTTTCATTCGTTTTGCTTTTTTTGAAAGTTTTTTTCTTTCCAAAATCTGTTTGGTTATACATTACAACAACATTATCAATATAATTTTACAAGTAAAGTGAAGCTGATGTGTAAATACAAATCTTATTTCTATTTTACAAAAGTAAGAAAATTCTTTTTGACATATCTTCAACTCAAATAAATTATTTGGTAATATATTGCTTGAATTTTTACTCCAAACTTGGAAAATGAAGAATAGTATGCAATTTTAACTTTAAATATTCCTAATTAATTATAAATACTTGTAAAAAAAAATAATAATTCATATTTGAATGACTATATTTAATATAGTGGTGACGGGGACATGAATAAGCATTTTGGGTGTCAAAGTGTGGCTGTAGTGTAGAGAAATCTTGGGTACAATTGTTGACCATAAAGTTGCTCCCGATGACGCATTTTTGAGTGGAAATCTAAACGGATTGCATACAACTTTTACTGATTTGGTCCTTCAATTTGCCTTTTAAATCGTATATGATCCCTGACATTTTGATGTTTTTGTATACCTTAGATTTATACGTGAGTAAAGAGCACGTATTACGATTCAATCTTATTTTAAATTCTATTTGTTAGGGATTAAGTTGCTAGGTGATGGAAGGAAGCAATTAGCTATAAAACAGATAAAGCGAGTAAGAAAAACAAATAATCCTAATAAGAGTCGACGCCAATTACAAATGCAATCGAGAGTGAAATCAGGTCATTCGAGATGCTAAAAAAATTACCATAAATATCTAATTACGCAGAAAATAAAAAAAAGTTTGGAGACCAAGTAAGAACTATTATATTGATTGAGAGAATGAAGGAGCAAATCCCTTTATAAGAGAGTAAGGACCACCATGTATAACTTACAATCTTAAGCCTACCAATCATATTTAACAGCAACGTCCTATAGGACTAAGACCAATGTGGGATCGTCATATGTTCGACTTCGTTAGTGGGTTGGTTAATATTCGGCAGTGATTCTGTTCTACATATATTCATCGGTGTTTTTGAAAAGTTTGAGATATTTGTCCCCTATTTGTTCTCTTGTACCATGTCATTGATAGTGACGATATTAACATGTGAATTTGTGGAGAAAATCTCATATGAATCAATGAATTTTTCCTAATCTCTAAGTCAAGAGAGAGCTAAGAAAGACACAGAAAGAAAAAGTAAATAATTATCCTAATTTTTTGAATTCCCTAAGAAGTTTCTACACACACACACAATATATATATATATATATATATATATATATATATATTAGAGTTAGAAGGAATTAGAAAATATTTGAACAAAGACCGGATCTCAAATACAGTAACATGGCCCAATAGCTAGGCCCAATAATGTATATCACCTTTGGATATCTTGTCTAACATAATGCTCCCACACACCCCTCAAGTTGGAGGGTGGGTGTACACACACCAAGCTTTCAAAGAAGGCGATGATGAGAAGCCCCGGTTAAGGATTTAATAAGAACATTTGCAAGTTGATTAGTTGTTCCAATGTGATGAAGAGAAATAGCACCAGAAGTTAGAACATCACAAATATAGTGGCAATCCACCTCGATGTTATTCGTACACTCATGAAAAATAGGATTACGAACACTATGCAAAACAATGTGACTATCACAATATATAGGAACAAACAAACCAAAATCACCCAACAAATGTATCAGCCAAAAAACCTCAGCAACAACCTTGCATAATGCTCTATACTCAACCTCAGCTAAAAATAGAGACACAATAGGTTGTTTCTTTGATTCCAAGAGATGGTCCCCAAGGAGCACAAAACAACTAGTGACTAACTTGCACGATATGGGACATGCAGTCCTGTTAGAGTCAACATAAGCACTTAATGAAAAATCAGCATTGTTGGAAAGAAGAATACCTTGAGCAAGGTCTGTGAGCAAATATCAAATAACATAAAGCCCAGCTAACATGTGAAGGACCCAAGAATCAACCAAAAATTTACTAAGATCATAGACAAAAAATGATATATTAGGTCCAGTATGTTGTACCAAATTAGCTTGCCAATTAATCAGCTGCCAAAGAATCAGGAAAGAGATCATCAATGTCCAGAGTTAACTTATCATGGGGATCCAAGGGTGTAAGAATAGACATGGCATCCAGGCGACAAAATTCAGAAAACAAATTAGTGACATACTTGGCCTGATTCATGAGATAGCCAGAAAACACAACAATGATTTTCAAACCAATAAAATAATATACATAACTCAAATCTTTGATTTAAAACTAAGAATCTAACAAAGAATTGAGAGAAGTGATCTCACACTCATCATTACCTACCAACAATATATAATCTGCATACATACCCTACACAATAATAAGAGAAAGATATATTTTGGTAAAGAGACAACCATCATTCTTGCTAGGGATATATTCCCTAGAAAGAATAGATTGTGAGAACTTACCAAAACCACTATTTGGAGGTTTTTTTTAAGCCTATAGAGGGGCTTTTTAAGCTTACAAGCCAAAGTAACATCAGAAGAAGATTAGACTCTACGACATAGAGAAATTTTCATGTACACTTCTTTCTGGAGATCACCATAAAAAATGTATTATTAACGTTCAGTTGGTGTATAATCCAATTATGATTAGCAAGAGCAACCAGAAGAAATGATGATGGTGATTTTGATCACAAGACTGAAAGTCTTACTATAATCCACACCTATAATTTGAGAATTTCCCTGAATAACTAATCTTGCCTTATCCCTTTCAATAGACCTATCTAATTTTTGCTTTATTTTGTACATCCACTTGCAAGGTATAACTTTCTTATAAGGTGGTAAAGGGAAAACGTACTAAGTCTGATTAGAATTTAAAGTTCTAAATTCATAGAGCAGAACCCGCTTACCAGGAAAGATGAGGAACAACTTGTTAATAAAATTGTGGCTTATACAATTGCAAATTAGAAGAGGTGTTCTTAAATGTACTGGATAGATTGGGAGCAACATCTCAGCATACATAGTTTCTCAGATATTTAGGTGGTACATGATTTCTAGAAGACTGTCCAGCAGAAAAAGGAATAAAAGGAAGGGGTGAACCTTGATAGGATGGAGATTGAATAGGTAGAGAAGGTAAAAGACGTGCAGGTGAAAAAAGGTAGTTGAGAAGGAGGAGAAGAAGAGGAGTGAGAGTAAAGGACTGACAAAGGAGAAAAAAGATCCACACAAGTAAAGGAAAATACGGGAAAAATAAAAAAAGGTGGAAGAATGACAGGGAAAATGTGTTCATGAAAAACAACATCTCTGTTGTAGGTGATAACGTGAGAAGTTAAATTAAGAAACTTATAACCCTTCTTCCCAATAGGGTAACCTATGAAAACACAAGGTGAAACTCTAGGTTGAAACTTATCTCTTTTAATGCTAGGTGTAGTGGCAAAATAAAGACAAACAAAAGCTGTAAGATGAAAATAAGAGGAGGTAAGCCATGTATTTCATAAGGAGAAATGTTGTGTAACACTATAAAGGAAACTTGTTTATGAGATATGTGACAATAAGTACATATTCTCACCAATACTTCAGTAGGAGTTTAGACTGAATAGAAGGGCCCTAGAAGTTTCTAAAGGGTGTATGAGTTTTCTCGCAACAACTCTATTTTGTTGTAAAGTGTAAGCAATTGTTGTCTAGTAATACCAGCTTCAGAGAAAAAGAAGATCTTATAGTGTTAGATCTAACCTCAAAAGCATTGTCACCTGAAGTTTGAATTATAGAATTAAATTGAGTTTCAACTAATGCAACAAAAGATTTTATCACTAAAAAGCTACTTTTGCAAAATAAAAGATGTATCCAAGTCACTCTAGAATACAACAACAACAATATACCTAGTGTATTTCCACAAAGTGGGATTTAGGGAGGGTAATGTGTATGCAGTCCATACCACTACCTCAGATGAAGTAGAGAGGTTATTTCTGATAGACCCCTCCCCCCAGGACAGATAACAATATAACAAACAAAAAACATAAAAGCACATAATAAAATAGGATAACACACTGCTAGCTAGTAAAGGAAACAAGGCAACCACAAGATAATACTAGAAACTATCTATTCGAAATCATATACATTACCGAAACACCACGAATAAGAAACTTCAAGCGTAGATACAAACAAAGCTCTTTTCCCTACTATTACGGATGAACTCCTACCCACTAACTCTCTACCCTAATCTGTGTGCTCCACATTTTTTTATCAAGGGTTATGTCCCCTATAAACTGTAACTGTTCCATATTATTCCTAATTACCTCCCTCAAGTATTTTTTTTGGCCTACCTCTACCCATCTAAAATCATCCATAGCTAGTATCTTACACCTTCAAAATGAAGAATCCATGCACCTCCTCATCACGTGCCCTAACCATCCTAACCTCACTTTTCGCATCTTGTCCTTCACCAAAGCCACTTCTACCTTCTTTCGAATAATCTCATTTCTAACCTTATATCTCTTGGTAAGTCCACACATCCATCAAAACATCTCCATCTCCTCCACATTGACCTTTTAGATATGAAAGTTCTTAATTGGCCAACACCCTGCTCTATACAACATAGCCGTTTAAACTACCACTTTATATAACTTACCTTTAAGCTTCTAAGACACCTTTTTATCACATAAGATTCCCAAAGTGATCCTTCATTTCAACCATCCAACCCTAATTCAGTGGGTGACACCCTCATCAATCTCACCATTTCTTTGAATCATAGACCCATAATACTTGAAACGTTTTCTCTTCTAAATGGCCTGAGAATTCAGCTTCACTATCACGCCAGCCTCATGCGATAAATTACTAAACTTACATTTCAAGTCACTTTAGGATAGTCATCAATAATGGTTAAAAAATATTTGTAATTTTTATGGGTTTTAGTATAATAAATACCCTATAAATCAAGATGGATAAGTTGAAGCATTTAGCTCTTTTAATGGTCTTATCGGGGAAGGACAATCTTTGCTATCTAGCTAAGGAAAAAATAGGATAAAATAAAGTTGCTTAGTAGGAATTTTATCAGACAAACAAAATAGATCTTATTTTATGAAAGGGCATGTGGCCAAGTCTTTGATGCCAAAATAAAACTATTTTGTTGACTGAAATGGGAAGATTACATACAATAGTGGAAGCTTGTATTTACGAGAGATTACAGAATGGGAAGAAAATATGGTATTTACAAAGGGAGAAATATGAAAAGTAGAATGTAGAACATAAAGTTCATTAGGCTCTCTACCAAGTTATAAGGGCCTTCTCAGAGAAGGGGTCTGTATGGAACAAAATAAAGCATTGAAATTAACAGAACATTAAAATTTATCAATAAGTTGAGGGATAAAAATGAGATTAAATTTAAAGAAGGTATTAAGAGAATATTAATGAGTATAAGATCTGTACATAAAAGTAAGGATCCAATATTATTAACTTTTACCCTGTAGCCATTAGGGAGGGTAACTAGATAAGGAAAAAAGAGTTTGAATATCATGCAAAAGACTAGCATAAGAAGTCATAAGGTTAGTTTTACCTGAATCTATGATCCAAGTATTTTCTTTTAATTGAGATGCACAAGATAAGGAAACAGGGTTAATAGTAAAATTGTAAGTCATACCTACAAAGTCATTTAGAGAAGTGGACTACTAGGTGTTTTTTTTTAGAATTTCCAGATAAATTGGATTATTGGAAGAAAGTCATGATGTGCTAGTATAGTTCTCTACTGAACCCATTAATAAATGAGGGGAGACCATCCTCAGAAGGAATAGAAAAAGAAGGTTCTATTTTGGGTTCATCAACATGTGCACATGCAGTTGACTTTTTCCTTTCTATGAACTTAAAATTATTAGGAAAATCAAGTAGCCTATAACGTTTCTCAACAACATGTCTAGGCCTCTTGCTATATCTATGGAACAGACCTGATTCTGACCTTCTATTATCAAAATTTATCCTCTGACTATCAAAGTTCATCCTCTGAGTGTCTGGCATAAAATGAAGTAGTTTTTTTATCAAAATTCTTAGCTTAGACCAGATATAGAGGCTGAAAAGGATGAAGAAGAAAAAAAGTACATTTAGTGTAGAAGGAAGTAGGGTCATACATGAAAATAGGGTTGGATTTCCCTTTGGTTCTCATCATGAAAAGCATGAAACATGTTTTTCCTAGACTAGTCAGTGGAGTTAGCATGAGAATTGCCACTTGAGTCGTCAATGGCTTGGCAGATCGCCACATGATCCGTCAAGTCTTGGCAACAACTTGACTTGTTTTCTCTTGACGTACCTCCAAGTGAGCCGTTAAGGCAGCGGTGGTTCTTCACACAAACTTCTACCCCCTTGGAAGTAGCTCTCTTTAGGCGTTCCAAATGAACCCAAGCTCCAAGCTATCAACCGCACATGAAATTTCTCTAATATAGACTCAAAAAGGACCCTCCAAGCATATTCTCGTTTCCTTAAGTCAATCATATCTTAGACCTTCATGTGTTAGCCTTGAATTGTATGCTCAACGGTATTGATGCCAATTGGAATAATATCATTCTCCCTTTTTAGAAAAGATTTGACCTCGAATCCAAACCTTGCAAAACCAAAGGAAAAACAAACAACCATAATTTCCTTATGGTATGAGGGTTAGTGTTAGAAAAATCAATCTTATCATCACGACAAGGTTTCACACACTTAATATATAACCAAGGATACTTTGTGTTAATCATTAAAAACTTATTAAAAATGGTACAAAGAAAGTGGCTATAGGAATTTTCAAGAGATAAGAAAACCACAAAGGTCATAATGGTATCAACAATCTCCAAAGGTAAGACTACATTTATATTAGGAGCAATAAGACATAATTATTTCATCATCTCCTTAAGACACCACATCAAGAGTGGTGCCGCCAATGGTTCAAAAGTCCACATGAGTTTTCCGGGGTCAAAGATGGAAATGACCCACACAACATTATCACTCAAACAAGTGGACCAACTAACTACCTCTACATGAAATAATTCCAAGACTGGTATAGACATCATCATAGGTAAAGAGGTAGTATAGAAAAGAATCTAACATAGAAATCTACTCCAAGATGCTATTATCTATAAAGATGCCATTAGCCTTAAGAGTTTTAGCATACGTTGCACTCAAGGATGGAGTCAAATCAATTAGGCACAGTATAATTTTCATTTCTAAGTAATTCATGCCAATATAAGATGTAGATTCAACATGATCATGAGCAATATCATATGCATAAAGGTAATAATGAAAGGTAATAAGGACACTATTCTCATCCAAGGTATGTTCATGATTAGTAACACACAAAGAGAGAAAAGGGCATTGCAAGCACATATAACCTCTCATCTTCAAATAACTTTCCAAGGGAAGGAATTTCATTAATAGAGTTATGCTACTAGGGACAATGGGGAATATATTATACAACAAACTAATCCCAAGAAAATAGTTCTCCCATAAAGTTGGGTTTCTTCTAGTTATGGTGGTAGACATGCCCCCAAGAGTCCCGTAAGATACTTCAAATTGTCCAAACCTATAAAGGTAGAAGTCTTTAAAAACCATGGTCTCTTCCACAAATAAGTGATCAACTTGTTATACACAAATTATGGTCCACACAACTTAAGCACAAGTGTGTCAAACAAGGATGAAAGTATAGAAGCAACACCACAAAGAAGCAATGACACATTTTCCCTAGGATCCTCAAGAATGAAATCACTTTTAAGAAAGGGGTCACCAATTGCAGGTAAGTCACAAAGAAGGTTATCACATAAATAGAATTCATCCAAAGTATTTTCAAGAGAAGACTCTCTCTTTGACCTACAATTAGTGATACTTGGTCAAGAATAGAAATACACAATGGTGAACTCTCTTGGATTTTTTCTTTACTCTCCTTCTTTAAAGAACATTTATCTTTTTTTGGAAATTCCTTCCATGCACAACTTGGATCTTTCAAATGGATTGTAAGTCCTCAAGAAAAAATTTTCATCATAGGGAATGATACCAACATCCTCAATCAAACTTTGTTTGTCGTCTTGACCAAGCACCAAGTTGGGTGTGTACAGATCACCACATCCCAATAGGTCACCAGGGTCAAATGGGAGAAGTAGTCAAACACATGGGTCAAGACAATATTCACTTTCCCTAAAGGTGCCATCCCCATAATTAAATTTACCCTCTATATGACCATTGACGATTTCATAAGCAAAGAGAGGGTAGAGAAATATGTCATGCAAGTTAACTTCAACTAAGATGTCCTCGTGTATATACTCACTATTAGATTCAAGATCATCCCTAAGAGTATTCTCATAAATAGAGGCATATAAAGTAGAATAAAAAACAATTTTTAGAAAATTATCACCTTCTTTCTCAAGGGAAAAATCCTCAAGTAGACACATAAACCACTACTAACATCAATGGGATCATGACTCAAGTCACCAAATGAATCATCAATTCATTCTCAAATTTGTTAAACAAGGGTGGAGTGTCATATAAAGGATCACAACTAAAATCATTTTCATAAGAACAATCACTAGTTGGGTTTCTCAAATATTCAAGCAAATCAAAGTTATCATTAGCCAAATGATCATTCTTTTTCAAAAGTAAGAGATCACTATTAAAAACTAGATAGTTAGCATAATCTTCAGTCAATCCTATATTCTTGATGAATTTCAAGAAATAGGATAACATGTGAATCTTAAGCGTACTATCTTTCCTTTTAAGCACATCATATTGCACATCACTAGAGGCCATACAAGGAGTGATCTCACTACTCTCATGCAAGATATATTTATTTGAGAGGGGATCATAAATCAAAGGTAAGCCATTAAATTATACAAATTCACTCTCACAAAATTACATGTTATTTTTCACAACATCTTCATTCATATGATATCTATGAGCAAAGCTAATAATGGGATCTTCATCACATGATATGCTCAAAGAATCATTTTCATTCATATGATCAACTCTATTAACATCATCACTATCTTGAGACTCATCAAGCATACCACACTCACTCTCAAGTAGTGGATTAAATTCACAAGTATGTTGATCAATACACACACCTTCACTAGTTTTTGGCAATTCACATTCCAACCTAGAATCACCTTAATTTTCACAAGGGTCAATTAGTGTGTGAATACTCTCATCACTTAATAATGGAACGTCATTCAAGTTATAAATGATAGCACTAGGTGGACATAAATCGTCTTACGAGAAGAATCAATTTGATTATCTATAGGATCAACTACTGTTTGCATATTTATAATAAGAACTTGATAATCATGCAACTTAGCAATAACAAGAGTATCACCAAAGAAAGACTCTTGCAACTTTATATTAGAAAATCCACCAACTACACTCACTTGGATACTAGCCACATCATGACAATCTAAGTTTAAAGAAGTGTAAGAGTTAGCATTGCTACCTTGTATCTCACAAGAAGTATGATCTTCACCTTGGTTTTTAATATCGGATCTCATTTTTTTTTTTAGGAAGCTCTCATCACAAGGGAGTTTGTCAAGTCTACTCCCTTAAGTCGTCTCTTTATCACTCTATTCGAAGTTGGAATTCTTATCTAAGAACTTCATTAGATCATCAACATATATTCGTAAGAAACTCTCCTTAGATCCTCCTTTGGAAGTATATATTCTTGAACTTGCACAAGAGAAGGTTTGATACTATGCAAAATGCTAGTATCAAGGTTAGTGGGTAATAAGGGATTTGTGGTGACTAGTGCCACAATTAAGTGTTCCTTGTCCACACCTTTCAAGCAAACACTTGGCTCATTAATCTTAGTCAACTCTTGTCTTTGAAACATGTCATTATTTTCTTATTAACGGTATAGTTCTCTTTTCCTCTTCTCAACTTTCTTCTTCTTTAATACTTCTCGGAATACTCTCATGATCTTATAGCCTCTACCCACTTTCTCGGGTGTCAAGGGTTCAAGAATATGCTTTTGTCCTTCAAATACAAGTATGTATTTGTTGGAATTCTCCCGATATTAAATCGACCTTTAATCTTTCCATGGCTTACCAAGCAATATATGACATGATCTCAAGGGCATTACATTACATCATACCATTACATCACATCATACTTTATCTTGATACTTTCCCACTTTAAAGTTAATGATTGCTTTCTTGGTCACTTATATTGAACCATTCTCATTGTACTATTTTAGTTTGTAAGGTTTGGTGTGCCTTTGTGTGAGAAGTCCAATTAGATCAACAAGTGTACAAGACACGACATTAATGTTTCTATCCCTATCAATGACCAAGGAATATATATTTTCCATCATCTCAAACCTTATATGACATAGGTTTTTCTTTGGCCAAGTTCCTCTTCTAAAGGTTCCCACGCTATGTGCTTTAATGAATAAGATAAACTCTACTATAACTCCAATTGCTCATCATTCCCTTCTAAGATCATCAAGTTTGTCCTATGGTTTGGGGCATTTTTCTTTTGCTAAATGGAGTCAAGGGACTCCTCCATGTTTGTCACTCTACCTTACATACTTGATAGGCTACCATCTATGGAAGTTATTCGACCTTCCATCACTCCTATTGTTTGGTTTATCCCCTTAATCCTTTGCCATACAACTTTTCATGTGTTTTTTCTTAAGGGATTTTGATTATTTTGCTCCAAATCCATTATACCTAGCAATTAAACAGTCAACAAAGACAACAACAACGTTAGCGATAGAAAAAATAAAAGTTCACAACCACTCGTGTTTATACCATTTGATTGCCTCACAATTAGATAGGCTGATGTTGAAAGTTGTTTATACTTTGATGGTACATAAGGTTTCAATTTCTACTTATGGCCGGAGTGGATTTTTGTTTGAATGACTCAAAGAAGTTATGTAAGGACTTGAATCAGTAAGTTACGATGAATTTAAAAACCAAAAAAGCTCAAAAGAAATAGGACGAAAAACAAAATGGACTCAAGCACTAATCACAACTAAGTAGGTTGATTACTAGTTACTAATTAGTGTTTAGAATCAATAAAAGAAACTATGAATCTAAAAATGAGCTTACGATAACTTTTTAAAAAAGATGTAATTTTTCTTCATAGGGACAGCTTATGCAACTAACCGTCGCTTTTAGGGTTGTCCGTCCCTAAGGCTATCACTACCTTACATAGAGGGAGTATTGGTTGCCCCTTGGTGATGGTTTTTGTAACTAACCATCACCCTTGTGGTGGGACGTCGCTAGAGCCATATTCCATTTCCAAAATAGGGTGTTGCACTTGGGATTGCCAATGGATGGCTTGACTAACCAAGCTTGGCTGGCCGTCAAGTTGTTAGCCTACTCCAACCAATAACGTCCTCTACTCTTCAACTTGTGACTGATGGTATGATGGCTCGTCAATAGCTTGGTGAGCCATTAAGGAAGCCGTCAGTTGTTTTCAGTTATGTTCTAGCTTTCCCCTTGTGACTTCTTGTATGGAGACTCGCCAAAGAAAGTTGTCAAGTGTTTTGCTCCAAATTATTGAGGTTGTTTTGGATGAATTTTCAAAAGCTTGGAGGTTCATTAAGGAATTCTTCAAGTTCTAGAAGCCTTCCAATTGCTTATGGTTCCCTCCTTGCACTCTATTTTGTCCTTTCCTCTAGATGAAAAACTTTGAGAAAAAAAAAAGAGAAAGAAAGGAAAAGATAAAAATTAAAGTGAAATAAAAAATAAAAAAATAAAAGTTGAAAGATAAATAAATATGGAGTTGTTTAAACATATTTGAGATATTGAGGGAAAAATAGGTAATTATGCTATATATATATATATATATATATATAAAGACTGGTTTTATAAGACCATTCTTATGAGAGACGAAAAAAAATAAAATCACCTATTATAAGGATATATATAAAGACTGGTTTTATAAGACCATTCTTATGAGAGATGAAAAAAAATAAAATCACCTATTATAAGGATCATTTATGTAATTCACCCAAATTATTCACGTCATAATACATTATTTCGATTCCAAGTTTCTAATGTAATTAATGTAAGGGCTATTTGTACTAAGGTGGATATTTCGCTAGTAAGTAGTCCAAATGCCCCTAAACTAATCCAAAGGAACTTAATAGGTCACGGGCAGTATTATTTTGTTTTTGTTAGGCCTAAATTCAGTCAATGAAAAAAATAAAAATATATATCTTAGATTGTATTTTGCAAGTTACAGCAATATTTCTTAGATTATAATTAAAAAACTTTTAAAATAAAAAATATAAAGGAAAAAAAATAATTTTTTAAGAAAAATCTTAAAAAAATATTTTCTCTCCCCTCAAAATTATTCTTTCCTTTATTTTCTCCCTAATTTGTTATAAATTCCACAATTCTATCTACCTCTTTTTCTAGAGTAATTTCCATGGATAGTCCTCTATGTTTTAAAGATTACCTACAAATATTATTTTTATTTTTTAGGACAAAAATATTACTCAACTATCCCTATTTTCTTCAAAATATACTTGACACTTCAAAAATATTTTCTCTCCTAGTTGGCATGCTCTGTCATAAACATTTCTTTTTTTATATATATATAAAAATAGATATATTTAACTTATCAAAATTATTTAACTAATCCGTTTCTTTTTAAAAAATAAATATACATGATATATTTATCATTGAAGAATAATTTAATTACGTAATTTAAATTTTATATTTATTTTGTCTTTCTTAAAAGAATGGAAAATAAATTATATTTATTCTTTATTTGATTGGAGAAAAATTATTACATTACATGATAAAAATATTAAAAAATCACACAACTTAAAGGAAAATAATTTCCCTGATGATGCTATGCACATTACTCATCAATGAGGTAGTTGATGTGTCCAAGTGTACACATAAAACTAAAGGTTTGAATTATTTTATTTGGTACTTTTCAAAGTTTTTTAATTTGTTTATTTTATCAGTTAATAATATTTTTAAAACTCAAGATATTTATATTAAATGGTACTAATTTAACATTTTTTGCTTATTTATTTCATATGCTAAAGATTCTTAAAATGTAAAGAAATCAAAATGATGGCTTTCGTATTCGCATATACGTACTAAATGTACTGTTTTTAAAGGGGTAAAAAATTATTTAGTCATGAAATAAATTAATTTATTTATTTTAAAAAAATATTAATAAAATGATCTAATATTATAAATGAAGCTTTGAAATAGTATCCAACCAATTATTGCTTGCTTTTTGTGGGTTTAGGATGAGGAAAAGATATAAATTGGCATTTAATTATATAATAAGATAAAATATAGTATAATAGAAATAAAAAATAAAATGAGAAAACTAAATTAAAAATAATAATTTTTTGTTTTCTAAAGCTTTTGCCTATGTTAACTTTGTGGATTTACTTGATTAGATCATGAAATTTATTTGGGAAAAATCCGCATGAAGAATTCAGTTTTTTATTATTTTTTTTATCAAAAAGATCTTTCTTAAAATTTTATTGGTGATCTAAATATGAATTAAAATTTTCAGGTAATAATTACTTTTAAGATTTTTCTATCGAATTTTGTTTTACAAAAAAAAAATTCTTAGATTTTCTCTTTCAAATTTTGTTTGATAGAAAAATTTGTAGGTTTTTCATCAAATTAGTTTAGCTGAAAAACTTGTAGAGAATTAGGATACTAGTAATTTTTTTGCAAATTCTTCAGAAAAAAATTCATAATTTAGATTTTTCTTTTAGTTTATAGGACGTGAGTTTGAGTAAATGAATTTGAAGAATTAACAAGTTTAGTAATAAGAAAATAAGATTTTAACAGCATGACATGCCAAGTAGGAGAGAAGAAAATTTTTAAAAGGTTAAGCATTTTTTTGAGGAAAATAGGGATTGTTGGGTGATATTTTTGTCTTAAAAGAAACAAAAGTGATATTTATAGGCAATTGCCAAAACACGGATGACTATTCATAAAAAATACTCTCTTTTTATACAAGTGGTTCTCTTTTCCTTTTCACTCTATTTTATTCTGATATTTTTCACATATATATTTCCTCAAAATTAATTGAAATCCTTCCAAGAAAAAAGCCTTAGTAATTAATATGTGGTAATCTTTTCTCCATGAATTTCTCCTCATAAATTTCTTTCAATACTTAGTCATTTTTTCATCATACAAATAGTAACCTTATTTTCACATTGTTTTTTAAAATCTCATTTAATTTTTTTTTTTATAGATATAAAATCTTGATTCAAAGAGATAAGAAATGAGTATATATAAACTGCTATCCCCTAAATTGTGTATCACAATCCTTAGTTTATACATTTATTTCATACACATCCATACAAATGTGACATTTTCTATAAAATATTGGTATATTGTTTTAAACTTGATTGGAAAAAATAAATGAAACGTAATACACATAAAGAGTTTGTATATGTAATGGGTATAAACATAGTTTTCAAATAATTCATATAAAATTACAATATTTTTTATTGTAGTTTTAATACGAATTACCTTCATGGAGACTTTGGTAACAAGTACCATTTAGTAAATGAGATGGATATATAAACTGATTCCAATATAATTTTTTATATCATTCCTCATTATAGAAGATTTGTATCATTTTTATACACTAAATTTTATAAGATTTTATATTATTTTTATAGACCAAAATCAAAGAATTCAGTGTCGAGGTAAAAGTAAAAGTAAATTAATTAAGGAAGAGAGTGTATAAATAAAAAGAAATTTTCAATCAATACAGAAAATGGAGAAGGTTTGTTTACCTGGGAAAGTAAATTAGTGTCTTTTACGAAAAAAATAAGAAATGTGTACAAATGAAGATAATTTATCTTTCAAATTTTACTCCTCTAATGATTATCAACAAGGTAATTCGGGTTAGTGGGAACGGATAAACACAAATATTAAAAAAAGTGATTTAATTAATATATAACTATTAAAAAATCTTAATAAAAATAAAAAAAATTATAAAAAATGCTATAACTTGAAATTAAAAATACAATTTAATAATTACAAAAAATTAGTGTTACAAGTTACAATAAACAATCTAATAAGTACATAGAAGATAATTCCACTCCCATTCAGTTATTACAAAACAAATAATCAAACTTAAGGTTCATTATTTCTAAAAATTCAAATTTCATACAAGCACAACTTAAGATACCAAAAATACTAAAAATTTCTTCAATTTGAAGATATTACAGAAATCTCTATTTTTTCTTTTTTAACCTAAAGGTAAAGATACATCTTAAAAGAGCCCTATTTTTGCTGGTTTCTTGCTATTATTATCTCAACTTCTTCAAAATTTTAAAGGTGTGACGCTAATCAAGCAACAATTGCTGCAACTATTCCCCTATTATCTGATTTTTGAATTATTCAAGTTTCCACTATCTTCATTTTTATTTTTTATCTCAACAAATTCAATAATTTCTTGAGATGAGACACAGTAAACTGTCTTTGTTGTTGAAAAAATGAGGTTGAAAATTTACTGCGGATTGATTCATCCACAATAAACTTTCAACCTCATTTTTTTTCAAATTAGTTTATTTTCATTGTTGTTGAAAGTTGTGTGATTTGAAGTGTTGAGCGAAAATTGATAAAAAACAGCAGCAATTTCATTACGATGAAGAAATTAAAGAAAGCACTTAAAGCAAAGACGAAAGGAGGCTCTGATGACAAAAAAGAATTGCCTCATGTATAGAAACTTTCTTAATCAAAGAGTTACAATAGATTGGATATCGCTTGAATCGTATAAAGACAAGACTGAAAAGGACCTATTTGAAGTGGAGTATGTTTCTGAAATTGCACAACAACATATAGCGGCATCTTGTAAGTATATTTTTATTTATTTTTCAATTTCCTTCTTGCATTTCAATAATAAGTAACTATATTGATTAAAAAAATAATAAAATTGCAGGGATTGTGGATTATTTGTTGTTGTGTTTTCAGAGTTTTTGAGTGAGGGGTTAGTGTATCATGTTCTGATATTATTGTCGAATACAATCATTTGAGATATGTATCCCTATTATGAAAGTATGAAATGGATGAGGCAGAGAACAACTACTTTAGTGATAATGAAGATCCACCGAGGCCTAAAGCAACCCTCGTAAGATCAGTTCCAGGAAAAGTTATTAGTGTTGAGTAGATGTGTCTGTGTTTATGTTGATTAACTTTTAATTAGTCTCTTGCTTTTTCTAGAAAAACAAGACTGACAACTTATGCGAAGACATGGTCATTTAATGTTGTTTTTTAATTAATTATTTTGGATGAAATTTTATGTTTTACTATATTTTAAGTTTTACATTTTGTTTGAATTGCATGTTAGTTTAACAAGTATAATTGTTGAAGTACTCATGTTGAGTTTTTGATTTATGTTTTCATGAAATTTCAATTATTTTACAGAATAATTGTATGTAATCACTACTTCAATTTGAAGTTTGATATTTAGACCGTTGTACATGTATATATATGTTATAATCAGTAACAAAGGTGTATGTGCAACTGTCATATAATATACCTAATACTAAACAACATTTGTAACAGATTATAGATACATTTTATATAAGATTAAACAATTATACGTGTTTATAATTTAAATAACATACGACTGTATGAGATACATTTTATGTGAGATACATGTGTTAACATACATAATCCAAAACTGCATATCTAAGAGATACAAATTAAAATAATTTTTCATTATCTTATATAGAATACATATTAGGAAAAAAAATGATACATATAATAACATATAAGAGATACGTTATATTACATTCAAAAAGTTATGAGAGATACATCCTAAAAGATTTGGACAGATAAATAAAAAATTTGATGTTTAGACTGTTGTACATGTATATGTATGTTATAATCAGTAACAGAGGTGTATGTGCAATTGCAATATAATATACCTGATACTAAACAACATTTGTAACAAATATATCAGATACATTTTATATGAGATTAGATAATTATACGTGTTTATAATTTAAACAACATACGACTGTATGATATACATTTTATGCGAAATATATGTCTTAACATACATAATCCTAAACTCCACATCTGCGAGATACAAATTAAAAGAATTGCTCCTTATCTTATATAAAATACATATTTGCCAAAAAAGATACATATAATAACATATAAGAGATACATTATATTATAGTCACAAAGTTATGCGAGATACACTTTCACAAAACAAGATACATGTTTCATTACACTGAATTTAGCATATATATGTATCTAGAAATTTGACGATAATCAACTGCAGATGTTCGCCTTAACATCTCAACTGCACTTTTTTTACCCTCCATGCTTTCTGATAATTAATGTTGACACCAAAAAAAGCTTTAATATCTTCAATTATGTCATTTTGTGTGTGTTTTCTCTTGTGATTGACTAATTTCAGAGTTGTAAAATCACTAACAAATGTGATCATTGCTTGAACCTATGTGAACAATCTATCTTCAAAGGGCATGTGTGAAAATCATAAAACATTTTTACATACCCTTTCAACAAGAAGCCCTAAAAACCCAACTACAATCCACTGAAAAACATTTTAGTATGTAACTACAAACAAACAAAAACAAGATTCTCCAGATCAACATAATATATATATATTCAAATTTATTATTAATTAATGCACTGCAACAAATTCTATATGACATTAACACTTTTTTAATCTGCTTACTTCGACAATAATAATATATAATATCATTTAAAAAAATTAAATTACATATGCCCATACACATATACTAGATAATTATGTCTCTCTTACCACTAACATAATTAAAAAATGTATCTTCAGATAAATACAAACATGAGATACATTAAATATGTATATCATAACATGAAATACATAAAGCTTAACATATTAAACGAACTTTGTCCCAAATACTTACATCATTTTAGCATGACAATGTAAAACTAGAAATACATAATGACAAAACATAAAATACACAATAATTTTTAATAATTGCAACACAAAATACATACCTTTTTTTTTTTTTTGGATATTTTCGCTCTAAAATTGAAAGAATGACCAATTGCATACTTTGCCGTAATGGAAATCAGTGTTTTTTTTTGTCTATGTAGATTTGAACTATCTTAACATCTGAAATCTGTCAATCTGAAGTTATTTGTTTCCCTTAACGTCGATCAAATCTGATTGAACTGAAATATTTGAATGAACGATCCAATGATTGACCTTTCGTATCAGTGGTCTCTACATACATATCTGCTCTAATTTCTCACTCAAACTACATCTTCATTTCAACTTTATCGATTATTGTGATGCATAGTGAATACATCTCAAAACTTTGCACACATTTCTTAACCTCAAAATATAATTTCGCCCCCATATCATTACGAATCAACAATGGAGCTGAACTACCTTCAATAACGTATCTAGCTTCAATTTTTTTCCTACTTACATCAATTTCAAGTTTTGTTGTAATGATAGAAATTAATTTTTCATGTGAAAATTATTTGCATACTACAATGCCATCACTCTTATATCCCTCGTACTTAACATCAGTAATTCAAATGTCGGAATGACGTAATAACACCAAAATATTCATTGCTATTAGTTGATAATAAAAAAAATGCAGATGCAGAAAGAAAAATAAATACATGAAGGAATAAGCTAACTGAATATGGAGAATAATAATTCAAAAAACTTCCATTATTGACAAAATACAATTTTTTAGGAAATATATTATTGTTAATTAAAAAATTTGGAGAGATAGTTACTCATTAAATCTGTAACTTTTTATTATATTTATTAATTTCAGGGATTTAGTTGTTTATTAAAATGTATCATCGAACTTTTATGTAATTCCCCGAGACTACCCCCTGGACGTTACACGATACTTAAGACCACAAGTGATCCCAAGCTAACCCTTATACTGGCATAACTCGTGAGTAACTAAATAAGATACATTAATCTGAAAGAAATAAGCGGAAGAGATGTCCTTACTAAGTAGGTTCAATACAAAACTGTATAAACTAATTACAACTCTGGTTATATAAAAGAAAAATGAAATTAAATACATCAACTATACTGATTGTCTATGTAACCTTTACTAATATTGACTATAGGTAGCCGGGGCATGACCCCCAGTTATCCCTAATCAATACGACTGAATGAAGAAAATAAGATGCTACTCGAACTATGAGCCCTCGAATCAAAAGGACTCATCACCTATTGACCGAAAGTTGCACACTGTCTGATTATGATGCATGGACTACAACTGGTAACTACATTATGAGACAATATAGCATATAGAAATATATATGGATCAGTACTTCTAGAATGTACTGATTATGTAGGGTGAATGCATAAGTAAAATAATAACTCAATATACTCATAGACTTTCAAATAATGCATGCTAAGTGTAAATGACTCACCTTGGGTTTGAATAAAACAAAAGGTGTAAAATCGTAAACATGAGTAATGAAGCATAAAGATAACTTTGTGAGCCATAACACTTAGTTTTTAAAATCTTTGCTTTTACTCTTTCTTTTGGGAGGTTCTTCTAACCGACATAAACCATGTGAGCTACCAAGGAATCCAACGTCTTATCCACGTTGGGGAGAGCTGTTCTACCCTTGCCATCGGAATAGAACCTAAGCTAGAGTGATCACTATATTAAACCCACTATGAGTATTAAAACCTACGGTGGCACGTAATTCTGGGGCATGTTACCTTGGAATCATACCCAACTCGGTGCTAAATACTACTCCCATATTATCTGTACGCTCGTACAATAGGAAATACACCTTAAAATAGCATAATGTTTTATATAATGAAAAAAACCAATTATGCTTCTCTTTACTTTAAATCATAAACAGTCTGAATAATGTGGATTTCATAATCTTTACTGGGGATCAAAAGATCTATTCTTGCTTTAAAATATAAGCTTGTCATAGAATGCTTAAAAGCATAATCTTCTTGAAATCTCAACACTTAAACTTAGGTCTTAAAATTCATGCTTTAAACTCATGATAATTCATACCAAAATTTCATGCCCAA
The DNA here is from genome assembly GCF_002878395.1 of Capsicum annuum. Lineage (NCBI taxonomy): Eukaryota > Viridiplantae > Streptophyta > Magnoliopsida > Solanales > Solanaceae > Capsicum > Capsicum annuum. The sequence continues at coordinate 213,472,676 of NC_061113.1, forward strand.
TATAATTCTTGAAATAATTGAACAATAACAAGTCAAGATAGTGCAATCTCATTCATAATATAAATCTTGTAAGTTAAAAACATAAACATAAGCACTTCTTGATATAACTTAAGCTTTAAATCTCATGATAATCACATACTTTAAAAATACCTTAATAGACTTGACTTGGTGGAGAAACCTTGACCTTGAAAGCCATGGAGATGATCTTGAAAGCTTTCTTGAAATTTTTGGATTAGGGAACTTAAATTCTTGGTTTCTCTTGAAGAGAAGATGATGTAATGGATGAACTTGGAGATGATTAGGGTTTGTTCTTGAGAGGAAATTTGAAGAATATGCATCTAATGCCCTAACTGAAGCCTTAGGTCGTGTTTTTACAAATTTGGTTAAGGTGAGAAAAGATCCAATTGCCCTTCTATCATTTAAACTAAAAATTCGTAACTAGAATACCGATTAAAGGTTCATCGCGACACGGTCTAATAGCGGTGGATTACTGATTCTGAAAAAAATGATCATAACTTTTCGCTCGAGTATCAGATTAAGGCGAAAGTGGTATTGCTGGAAAGCTAATTCAATTATCTACAATTTGGTGGGTCTTGAGATGAAAATTTTTATGTATATCAAAATTTATACAAATTTAAAGTTGACCCTTGTAGAATCAAATACCAAACTTGGGACGAATCAAAGGCTCTTAGCTCAACATTGCTCTAAGTAATTTCTATGAACACTTTTCACCTAATAAGCACGTCACACACTATTATAAAAATTATTACACATGAATTCAAATTATAAATCAAGAACTGGATAAAAACATCGCGGCACACCACTATCGCGGTGAGGTTGTGGAATCAAAATCCAAAAGTGACTCAATCCTCGTCCAAAAAATCCAAAACTTCTCTGAGATATACTTCTTACTTCTTTGAACATGAATTAACTCAAAAACTAACATCTCTGGGTCGGAAAGATCAAAATAAAAATCCTCAAAGTTTAGGGGTCTTGAAAATGAATAAGTCCCCAACACTTAGTGAAAATTTCAAGCCTTATACCCCTTAAGCATGCAAGTAAGAGCTGAATTGAGATAGGATAAGTCAGGAGTATTACGTTATCTCTCTGAATTTTATGTATTTAAAAAAAAAATAATTTATGAGATTTTGAAAAAATCGGAATAAGTTGTAAATATGGATAGATTAGGTGGGATTTATGTAAGTTTTACTTAAATTATTCATAATATATCACTTTTTAGATATCTACCCTTGATACATATCTTTTCTCTATAAAAATTGCACAATCTCCTACTTTTCAACCCCAAATCTCTCCATTTCATTAAATTTCTCACCCCAAAATAATTGGTAACTTCTCTCCAATTATGAATTTCAATCACTTATCTCCATTATTCAACTACTGCAAATGACATTCAAGTTAATTTATTAAAAAAAATCTTATTTTTTCGAGAGGTGAGTGAAATGTCAAAGTTAATTTTAAGAAAGATTACTTTATCTTAGTTTTAAAACACATTTATTGTATTTATTTTTAATTTTTATGAATTTCGATGATTTATCATCATTTAGTTTGGGTGTTACCCAAATTGATAAGAACATTGTTAGTTCTTCAAGTGGTGGATTTTATTTTGGGTATTTTTAATAATATTTTTGAATTTTTTTTATGAAAATAGATCAAAACACCGCAATGACCCCTCAAAGATGGAGACTCTACAAGAAGATTACATAGCTCGAACTGAGAAAGCAAACATGCAAAGCAGTAAGGAGGGCGATACAGAAGAGATGTACAATTTCTCGTCGAACGTGGTAAGAAAAATTTACAATTTTCTATTGATACATATGATAGTTTGCTAAGATCTGAATATTTTTGATACTTTTGTTAGCTGATACGTTTGATACATTGTTATCCCTATTAATTATTTTTAATAATATATATGTCGTATTGATATTTATTGCTTTTGTTAGATTTGATATATTTCAAGTCTGTTATGTGAATTTATGATTTGCATATTTTGATACATTTGAAACATTATGATAGAAGGGTTTCACTGTCATGTGTTAACCTAATATACATATTTTTTATCCATTTTGATATATATGTTTGATTTATCTGTTTTGTGTCACTGTATTTGGCCTTGATACATATAATATTTTACCTTGATACATATAGTATTTTACCTTGATACATATTAGAGTATAGTATAATGTTATGTGACCAACCTAATTTATTTAATTTGATAATTATAGAGAATTTTAGCTTGGTTGTCAATATGAGGACATCAGATAATTTAAGGTACTATAGCATACATAATCAAAAGATTGTTTTAAAGTCCAAGAATGGCCTGAAGGATGAAGAATGTAGAATATTTTGTCGTACCTATTTTGGACCATATCTCAGAATACCTAAATACAACTTTTAAGAACAATTGCTAGGTGTTTAATGATCTTAGAGGGAAAACATAATTATCCTGATCAGATAAGGATATATATTAACAATACCATCCTCCGATTTTCAATTTATGAGTTTTCTATTGCCATCGAGTTGAATTACACTGGTAATGAAGACGATTTCAACTACTCTAATCACCCTCCTTGTAGATTTCAGAGAAAATATCTTTCAGAAAGCTCCACAAATGTGAAGAAACGTGAGTTGGTTAGCTACTTTGAAAATAGAAAATGAGATAACAATATTTAAGATGGGGTCAAAATTGGGATCTTATACTTCATCCACACATTCATTTTCTCTTAATTGGGCACTATCAATATTTCAGTGAGCGATTTTTACATGATTGAGGATGAAAGCTATAATCGATTTTCATGAGAAAAATTAACTTTTTCATTTCTTATCAAATCATTCAGCAAAGACATGAACCAAACTAAGCAATATTACAAATTAAATGACATGTCATATGCAATTCAAATTTGATGGTACTAATGTTGTTCTAAAGTTCATAAAAAACTGGTCATTCAGAAGAACAATTTAATTCTGAGATTGTTGATTGGTCTGTAGTTAAGCCCAAGCTAAGATATGAGGATATGATGGCCGACATGTTTAGTGAGGTGTTAGAATTGTATAATATTTATATTATTAATAATTTCATTCTAACTTTTTTTGTGAGGTTATAAAATAGCTGAATTGATATTTTTTTAATATAATATATTATTTTTGTTACAATATGTGTACAACAATATATCTCCAAAACCATAAAAATTAATTGAACTTGACTTGTCCAACCCGTTGAGTGTTGATTTCATTGATTTAGGAGCTTCATCTGTACCTGCAGTACATTCAAGAAAGCTACAAGAACAAGATGATTTTGTTGCATTAGCTCATGATGATTTTGAATATTTTAGTACGCTATCAACAAAAGAATTGATCAAAAAATCAAGAGGTATGTCGGTTCTTCCACCACTCTCTAACTGAAGAGGCAAAAACAGATGGTCTCTTGAAAAATCTACAACCATTGTTTCTAAGATTCAAAAATAAATTTTCATTGTCTAAAAGGTAAAAACTCTTAAGCTCATCATAAGTGTCATTAGACAATGATAAGAATATTGAAGATGATGCGCCAAATCAGCCTCAGTCGGAGATGAAAGCTGTAGATGTTACTAAAATAAATTAGAAGAAATCACTCTTCAAGTCTGATACCGATGACATCAAGTTTTTTGTTACGACATATGAAAGTTTTTTTTTGTATTATCATATTCAATTGTTATCTTGATAGACCTAAAAAGATTTAAAACTATCAAATGAATAAAATTAAACCTATGCTATAGATTTTTTTCATACTTTTTAGCTAAATGTATATGTATCAATTAGTGATATATTTTATCTTAATGTATATGTATCAATCTGTTAAATGTATATTGTAATACCTCGGTTTTCTGAACCGGATCACTACACGGTGCCAATGATCCCGAGGGACCACAAGCTAACCCATGACTGATATTTGTACCTGTATATTGCAATATATGACGTAATAATGTGGAAAACATAAAAATAGGGCATAAGGTTCAACTGAACAAAATATCCGACAAATCATAACATCCATATAGGGTAACGAATACCCAAAACAACTGAAATTTGAATCAAATCTAAGCTAAATCTGAAAGCCTCTAAATATTGTCTGAATAAAGAGTTGAAGGAACATGTCTCCAACTAACTTCGTCCAGTAAAACTAAACTAAAATAATAAATAAAGTAAAATAATATCGTCCTCAAATGGATGAGGACTCACTGCAACTCTGCGACTGTAATGCTACTGCTACTGCTGATCTGGAACTCATGTTTATGAACCTATGATGTAACATAAAAGAAAGCACCATAGAGCAAATGCATCAGTACAACTGAGAGTACTGATTATACGAGTGAGGTAGGCTAAATACAAGGGTTTACATGCATGAACGATGTTAGCTGACTGACTGGTATGAACGTGAGAGTGTAAACATGCGTACATAGTAACTAGAAAAGTGAATACGTGACAATTAGATCTGTACACTAATACATAGTTTACTGATTTCTAACATGAATATTACTGGAATCATGATAACATGGGTGGCTGTGTCTGACAGTCCTGAATCTGATGGAACTACCTGAGTTTCGTACTGTAACTGAATTGACTGTATCTGACAGTCCTGAAATACTAAAATTTAAAGAACTATCTAAGTTCTTTTACTGAGACTGGGACTGAAACTGTGGGAGGTAGTTGTTTAACTGACATGCCCCAATGAAGCATATAGATAAGTTGGGGTCCAATCTCTGCCCCAACTGGAAGGGTGTTAATACCTCGCCACTGGTAAGGACAAATATGAGTGACCCTTATCTAGCAGGTACTCAAAAACGAGAATGGTGGGAACCCTAAACTGACAGGTTAAGCCACCTCATCAACCCTAATCTAACAAGTTAAGATGTCTCAACCTACGTTGGCTATGTAGTTCTGGAACCCAAGCATGACTGCTAAGAATCACACCCTAAACTGGCAGGTGAGTTCCCATCCTACTCCCATCTGAAAATACTGAACATGATTTAACTGACTGTACATAGACTGAGTAACTGACTTCTGTTGACTGACGGAATAGCACTACTATCTGAGAATTAACTGAGATCATGAGATTTCTGAGATTTTCTGAGTCACATGACTAATTGAGTTCTATAGATCATGGCTTGACTGAGATTATAGTGATAAAATGACATGGCTCTAGGCGCACAGCTATATTTTTCGGGTAGAAGTACCCCCAGGACTCGATGGAAGGAAACTGACACACATGACTGACTTGATCGTAAGAGTAGAGTCCATAATTTACAAGATCATAAGTAGGGGATTTCACACTAAGCATAGTTCTCAACATCATGGGAGGGAAATTCATACAACATATATATACTTGCATAGCTTCAATATCATGGTCAATCTATATCACAACAATAATGCATATCACTCACATGGAATTTATGGGATATCGTAAAACATAGAGCATAGACTTGTCATTTAAGCACAATTAAATCATGGGACATGAATTCTATCATCCTAGGCATATTATCAAACACTTTTAATGCATTCTTTTAGCTTAGGTGTGTTCATGAATTCGACCATATTAAGCCATATAAAGATCATAGGTTTCAACTAACAAACACATATACTTTATGAAAACACCTTTAGATATCATCTTGAAACTTAAGCAACAATCATCAACATGTACATGCTTATATCACAACAAGACAATCACAAAATAATATTTAAAACATGATTCTTGAGCTCTATGAACGAAATGGATCGATAGATGAACACTACGCATACCTGACTCAAGGTTCTTGATGTTTTTGAACTTGAAGATTTGAAATTCTTTGATTTTTGAAGAGATTAGGTCTTGTTCTTGGAGATTAAATTTAGAGAGAAACTCTAGTTTTTTTTTATGAAATAATAATGAGCAAAATGGCTGAATTCGGACTCATCTGGGTATATATAGTTGAGTGGTAAGTGACCAGAATACCCCTATTAAAATGGCCTGAAAATAAACTAAACGTGGCGTGTGACGACCCGACTGACGGTCCTTCAAAAACTTGATGGTCCATCATTTTGACCGTCATACGTAGAGTTGACGGCCTGGATGACGGTCTATCAAAAATCTGACAGTTCATTAACTCATCTGTCAATCCTTATCCAGAACATGGCCCTACTACCTTAGCTGTGATGGTCAAAGTGGTGGTCCGTCAACTTGGTCGTTGCACTTGGGCATTTCAGTCGGTTTTGAGTAAAACATCCATAACTTCCTCATCTGGTGTTGGATTTGGACAAAATTGGTATCGTTAGAAACCTAACTCAATTTCTCACATGATAGAAAGTAGAAATCTCAAAAATACCATGGGTACAAAAATAGATTTGTATTTCAAAGTATGTACTAGCATCCTTGAGATGATTTCTAGCTAGGAATAAGCACGGGTATTACAATATCTCCCCCTTGAGAACATTCATCCTCGAATGAGACTGACTAAGAAGGAAAATAATAAATGAACATGAACTGAAAAATAAGTGACTGAGACATGGCTTCATGACTGACATACTAAATATACTGAACTCATGCATATCTGATGCATGGCTAACTAATACATGAATACGTGACTGAGGTTTCTCATAACTGAAGTTCCTCGAGATGAGAATCCATAGCAGATGCATGAGTTTATAACTGAACTGGTACATGAATGCATGACTGAGTATGCAATGGTAGTATATACAAATTTTATAATGGGAATGTGAACATGAAACTGAATAAACTTAAGGAGAACTATTACCTTAAGCTTGATCTGAATTGGCGGAGAAGAGGTGAGGATACTTACTACACATATCTACTTCTGCTTCCCAAGTAGCTCCCTCGATGAACTGATTTTGGCAAAGAACCTTAAATAGAGGGACCTCTTTGTTTCTCAATCGACGAGTTTGATAGTCTAAGATTTCGACTGGAATTTCATCATAAGAGAGACTGTTCTAAACATCAATGCTCTGAATAGGGACTACAACTGCTGGGTTGCCTAGCACTTCTTGAGCAAGGATTCATGGAATACCGGATAAACTGAGGCTAAATTTGAAGGTAATTCGAGCTCATAAGTTACCTTGCCTAAATGACTGAGAATCATGAAGGGACGGACATAGCGGGGACTGAGTTTCACTTTCTTACCGAACCTCTTCACTTCCTTCATGGGAGAGATCTTGAGATAGACATAGTCATTGAACTTGACTCGAGATCCTTTCTATGAACATCAGCGTAAGACTTCTATCGGATCTGAGTAGCCTGGAGTCTCTCTCTGATCAACTGAACTTTCTCTAAGGCGTTGAAAACCAAGTCAGGACCTATGACTGAGGCCTCACTAACTTCAAACCAACCAATTAGAGATCTACACATCCTGCCATAGAAATCTTCAACTGAAGCCATTTTAATACTGGAATGATAGTTATTGTTGTATGCAAACTCAATCAAAGGTAAGTGGTTATCCCAACTTCCCTTGAAATCAATTGCACACGCCCTCAGCATATCTTTAAGAGTCTGAATGGTCCTTTTTGCTTGACCATCTGTCTGAGGATGAAAGGCTGTACTGAGATGGACTTGGGTATCAAGTCCCTTTTGGAATATTTTCCAGAAGTGAGAGGTGAACTAGGTACCTCTGTCTAAAATAATAGATAATGAAACACCGTGTAATCTAACCAATTACTTGATATAGAGTTTGGTGTAATCCTCGACTGAATAAGAGGTATGAACTAGAAGGAAATGAGCTGACTTGGTCATCCTATCTATAATAACCCAAACTGAATTGGGCTGATGACGAGTTCGAGACAAACCTATCACGAAGTCCATGTTCACCTCTTCCCACTTCCAAGTAGGAATGGTGAACTCCTATATGGGTCCACTAGGCTTCTGATACTCTATCTTAACTAGCTGACATGTAGAGCACTTAGGCACAAACTCTGTAATATCTCTCTTCATCCCACTCCGCCAATAGATTTCCCGCAGGTCGCAGTACATCTTAGTGGCCCCTGGATGAATAGAGTATCGCGCACCATGCCCTTCTACAAGAATTCGCTGCTTTAATTCATCTACACCTGGAATGCACAGACGACCCTGACAATGAAGAACCCTATCTCCCCCTTGGGAGAAAACCTCTACTCTCTGATTCATAACTGAATCTTTTAGCTTGACAAGGCTAGGATCCCTGTCTTGCTTTTCTTTTACCTCAAAAACTAGAGATAACTCTGAACTACTCTGAACACATACACCACCCTCCAAAGAATTGAGTAAGTGAATACCTAGTCTGGCGAGCTGATAGATTTACTAAGCTATCTTCTTTTTGCTATCCTCAACATGAGAAACACTACCTATAGAGAGTCTACTGAGAGCGTCGGCCACAACATTGGCCTTGCCTAGATGATAAAGGGCACTCATGTCATAATCTTTTAAGAGCTCTAACCACCTTCTCTGATGAAGATTGAGATCTTTCTGAGAAAAGACATACTAAAGACTCTTATGATCTGTGAAGATATCTACATGAACTCCGTATAGATAATGCCTCCAAATCTTCCAGGCAAATACTACAGCTGCTAACTCAAGATCATGAGTAGGATAATTTTTCTCATGGGACTTTAACTGTCTAGAGGTGTAGGCTATGACCTTACCATGTTGCATGAGAAAATAACCTAGAACCACTCTGGATGCATCACAATAGACTACAAAATCGTCTGAACCATCTGGAAGAGCTAGAACTAGAGCTGAGGTGAGTTAAGTCTTCAACTCTTGAAAACTCTTCTCACAAGGATCTAACCACTGAAACTTGACCTTCTTCTGAGTCAATCTAGACATGGGGGATGTAATAGAAGAAAATCCCTCAACAAACCATCTATAATAGCCAGTCAATCCCTAAAAACTCCTGATATCTGATGGAGAGACGAAGCAAGGCCAATTTCTTACCACTTCGGTCTTTTGAGGATCTACTCTAATGCCATCACCAGAAATAATATGGCTAAGGAATGCTACTAATCTTAGCCAAAACTCGCACTTACTAAATTTAGCGAATAGCTGGTAATCTCTGAGAGTCTAAAGAACAATCCTGAGATGGTTTGAATGATCATGCTCTGTGCGAGAATAGACCAGGATATCATCTATGAAGACTATGACAAATATGTCCAAGTATTTCTTGAACACACAGCTCATCAAGTCCATGAAAGTGGTTGGGTCTTTAGTAAGACCAAAGGACATAACTAGAAACTTGAAGTGACCATACTGAGTATAGAAAGCTATCTTCGGGATGTAATATTCTCTAACTCTAAGCTGATGGTAGCCTGATCTGAGGTCTATTTTGGATAAATAACTGGCACCCTGAAGTTGGTCACACAAGTCATCTATTTTGGGAAGAGGATGCTTGTTCTTGACCGTAACTTTGTTGACCTGACCGTAATCAATAACATCCTTAGAGAACTGTCTTTCTTGCGTATGAATAAGACTGGTGCACCCCATGGGGATACACTAGGCTTGATGAATCCCTTATCCTAAAGATCCTTCAACTGATCTTTCAGTTCCTTGATTTCTGCTGGTGCCATTCCGTATGACAGCATAGAAATAGGATGAGTATCTGGAATAAGGTCAATGCCGAAGTCTATTTCTCTTTGGGAGGAATGTTTGGAAGATCTTCGGGAAACATGTCTGAATACTCATTTACAACTGGGACTGATTCAAAACTAGGAGATTCAGAATTGGAATTTTAACATGCCCCAGATGATACACACACCTTAGAAATCATTTTCCTTACTCGAAGGTAGGAAATAAGCTGACCCCTAAAAGATAAAGTACTACCCTTCCATTCTAGGATGGGCTCATTCGGGAACTGAAGCTGAACTATCCTGTTTCTGTAGTCGACTATGGCATAGCAGGAATGAAGCCAATCCATGTCGAGAATGACATCAAAAATCAGTCATCTCTAACTTAACTAAATTTATTGAAGTGAATTTCTGAAATATCATAATCGGGAAGTTCCTGTATACCCATCGAGCTATGATGGTTTTACCCAATGGGGTAGAGAATGAAAAGGGCTCTGCTAAAATTTTAGGACTGATTATAAAATTGCCTTCTATATAAGGAGTAACAAAAGACAAGGATGCACCTGGATCTAGCAAAGCATAAACATGAACATGGAAAATCTGTAATGTACCAGGGATGACATCAGGAGAATTTTCCTGATCCTATTGGTTCTGAAGAGCATAGAGTCTGTTTGGGCGTTGCCCACTAGTAGCACTGGAAGTGGCACCCTGTTGATTTGGGTGACCGAAATGGGCTGTGGAATGATTCTATTGACCTTGCAGACCTGACTGCGAACCCTCTTTAACCCTGTGTCCTGGCTTTCCACAACCTAAATATACATCACTACCATCTCTATAGGTACCCTTGTGGTTTTTACCACAAGTCTGACATAGAGGATTAGTTCGAGCACTACTGATACTACCCTTAAACTTAGAGCCTGGTGCTCGATATCTTTTTCTATCTTTGAATTTTGGTACTGGGGCACTGGTGGAGGAAGGAGCTGGAACTACTGGCTTAGGACAAAATTGCGAACGGTTTTCTCCTTCTGATTTTGGTTGAACAAAACCGAAACTGCTTGACCTTGCTCTCTTGTTCTGCCTCTCCCTAGTCCTAATATTCTACTCCTCTATTTTTTGAGCATGAGTCATGAGCCTGGCTAAAGTCATATCACTGTTCAACATTGCAGACCTACACTTATTTACCACGCTATCATTCACCCCTGACACAAACTTGCTTATCTTAGCCATGTTATCTGCAACCACATAAGGGTCATATCTGGATAGCTGAGTAAATCTAAGAGAATACTCTTTAACCATCATATTTCCCTGCCCGAGGTTGATGAACTCTAGAACTTTTGCCTTCCTCAGCTCTTGGGGAAAGAATCTATCTAAAAAAGTCGTGACAAATTTCTCCCACTCTATAGGACCTGCATCATCAAACCTCTCAGACTTCTACTATTTGCACCAAGTGTGAGCGACATTCTATAACTGGTAGGCAGATAAATCGAAACTCTGATAAGAAGTAACTCCCATGATGTCTATGACCTTCTGGACTTAGTCAATGAATTCCTGAAGGTCTTCATCAGACTTACACCTGAAGAAAGATGGAGGGTTCATTTGGACGAAGTCTCGAATCCTAGTTGCAACTGACTTGGCCAAAATAATTGGTGGCCATTCATTTTGGGCAGCCACAGACTGAGCAAGTGTGGTCAATGTGGCCCTAAACTCTGCATGAGAAACATGTTCGCCGAAAGGAGCTTTGGAATAAATACCCAAAGAAGGGAAACTGTTCCTAAAACATCTTATAGCCTCTTGCACATAAATGTGGTACGCAACACACCCATGTACAAAACTCTACTAGATGCGGGTTTCAGACTTCCTAGAACTCTATTGAACCTTAGGCTCTGATACTAAGTTTGTAATGCCCTAGTTTTTTGAACTGGATCGCTACAGGGTGCCCATGATCTTGAGGGACCACAACTAACCCATCACTAATATCTGTACCTATATACTATAATATATGATGTAATAATGTGTAAAACATGAATAATAGGCCATAAGGTTCAACTAAACAAAATATCCGACAAATCATAACATCCATATGGGGTAACAAATACCCAAAACAACTGAAATCTGAATCAAATTTGAGCTAAATCTAAAAGCCTCTAAATACTGTCTGAATAAGGAGTTGAAGGAACATGTCTCTAACTAACTCCGTCCAGCAAAACTGAATTGAAATAATAAATGAAATAAAATAATATCGTCCTTGAATGGATGAGGTCTCACTGCAACTCTGCGATTGGAATGCTACTACTACTGCTGATCTGGAACTCATGTCTGTGAACCTATGGTGTAACATAAAAGAAAGCAATATAATGCAAATGTGTCAGTACAATTGGGACTACTGAGTATACGAGTGAGGTTGGCTAAATGCAAGGGTTTACATACATGAACGATGTTAACTGACTAACTGATATGAACGTGAGAGTGCAAACATGCATATATATTAACTGGAACCGTGAATATTTCATAATTAGATCTGTACACTAATACATGGTTTACTAATTTCTAACATGAATAATACTGGAATCATGATAACACGGGTGGCTATGTCTGACAGTCCTGAATCTGATGGAACTACCTGAGTTTCGTATTGTAACTGAATTGACTGTATCTGAAAGTCCTGGAACACTGAAATCTGAAGAACTATCTGAGTTCTTTTACTGAGACTGGGACTGAAACTATGGGAGGTAGTTGTTTAACTGACATGCCCCAATGATGCATATAGCTAAGTTGGGGTCTAATCTCTGCCCTGGCTGGAAGGGTGTCAATACAGTGCCACTGGTAAGGATAGCTTGAGTGACCCTTATCTGGAAGGTACTCAAAAATGAGAATGGGTGGGAACCCTAAGCTGACAGGTTAAGACACCTCATCAACCCTAATCTAACAGGTTAAAATGTATCAACCTACGCTGGCAATGTAGTTCTGGAACACAAGGATGACTGCTAAGAATCACACCCTAAACTGGCAGGTGAGTTTCCATCCTTAGTTTCACTCGGTGATAACTTCTACTCCCATAAGAAGAAATTAAACTTGATTTAACTGACTATACATGAACTGAGTAACTGATTTCCATTGACTGATAAAATAGTACTACTATCTAAGAATTAACTGAGATCATGAGATTTCTGAGATTTCCTGAGTCACATGACTGACTGAGTTCTATAGATCATGGCTTGACTGAGATTATCATGATAACATGACATGGATCTAGGCACACAACTATATTTTTCAGGTACAAGTACCCTCAGTACTCGATGGAAGGAAACTAACACACATGACTGACTTGATCGTAAGAGTAGAGTCCACAATTTACAATATCATAAGTAGGGGATTTCACACTAAGCATAGTTCTCAACATCTTACACATGAGAGGGAAATTCATACTACATGTATATACTTGCATAACTTCAATATCATGGTCAATCCATATCACAACAACAACATATATCACTCGCATAGAATTCATGGGAAATAGTAAAGCATAGAGCATGGACTTGTCAGTTAAGACCTATTAAATCATGGGATATAAATTCTATCATCCTAGGCATATTATCAAACACTTTGTATGCATTCTTTTAGCTTAGGTGTGTTCATGAATTTCACCATATTAAGCCACATAAAGATTATGGGTTTCAACTAACAAACACATATACTTCATGAAAACACCTTTAGACATCTTCGTGAAACTTAAACAACAATCATCAATATGTACATGCTCATATCACAACAAGACAATCACAAAATAATATTTAAAATATGGTTCTTGAGCTCTATGAATGAAATGGATCCATAGATAAACACTACGCATACTTGACTCAAGGTTCTTGATGTTTTTGAACTTGAAGGATTTGAAATCCTTTGATTTTTCAAGAAGATTGGATCTTGTTCTTGGAGATTAAATTTAGAGAGAAACCCTAGTTTTTGTTTGTGAAATAATAATGAGCAATATGGCTGAATTCGTTCTTATCTGGGTATATATAGGCGACTGGTAAGTGACCAGAATACCCCTATTAAAATGGCCTAAAAATAAACTGAACGTGGCGTGTGACGACCTAACTGACGGTCCGTTAGTTCTACCGTCATATGTGGACCAAAAATGGGGTTCACTGGATAAGAGTTGATGGCCTGGATGACGGTTCATCAAAAATTCGACAGTCTGTCAACTCATCCGTCAATCTTTATCCAGAACATGGCCCTACTGCCTTAGCAGTGACAGTCCAAGTGGTTGCCCGTCACTTGTTTGGCGGTCCGTCAACTTGGACGTCGCACTTGGGCGTTTCGGTCAGTTCTGAGAAAAACATCTATAACTTCCTCGTCTAGTGTTGGATTTGAACAAAATTGATATCGTTAAAAATCTATCTCAATTTTCCAAGTGATAGAAAGTAGAAATCTCAAAAACACCACTGGTATAAAAATAGATTTATATTTCAAAGTAAGTACTAGCATCCTTGAGATAATTTCTAGCTAGGAATAAGCATGGTTATTACATATATGTACCAATCAGTGCTAACTTTTTAATACAATATACTAATATATGTGTTTGATACATATCTAATTTTATGTATCAAACACTAAACATGCAGTAATATTATAAAGTCTTTTATGTTTCTTACTTAATTAAAATACACCTTATGCATTCATTATTTTGTTTTATCATAGGTCGGCATGAAATTCAGTAAGATTCAATCATTAATGAAAAATCACTATAAGGATATTGTCAAAGCTCTAATAGAGAGACCAATCTCAGAGAATATAATTTTTCAAGCATTGAACATAGTACCGTTTGTGAAAGAATTTCTTCCAAAATAATATATTTTGAAAGTAAATATTTCTTCACATTTTTTAAAATGGTACTTACAATGTTTTAGGTTTCCTACAAATTAATCTTATGTTGTTTATTATGTTTTTAGTCTTCTGAATCTTCAATTATTGAAATTGATGACGGTAAATATGATAAAAGAGATGAGGGTCACTTGTATGACAAAACGTACTTTCAATATGATTATGTTGTGAATAAAGCAGGAGAAACAAGTAAAGCTCAGATCAAAGAAGAATTAGGCGACTAGCAGATAAATAAATTTGATACATTAAATAGCCATTCTTCTATAACTTCGTATGTTATCAGATGAATCAAATTGAACATTTAAATAATATTTTGTATGACAACGTTCGTGACTGTATTTAAATAATTAGAAGGATGGGACTGATTTTGGGAAGAATTTAACTGATAAATTTAAAGCTCAAATAAAAAAACAATCAGACAATCAACAGGTCAATAAATTTGATATCTTAAAAAAGAGTATTTTATAAATTGATATATTATCTGGTGAATTAAATAGCATATCTAAATATTTTTTCATATGATAACAGTCCTGACATGATTATATTCAATGAGACAATGGGATTGATTTTGTGTAGAATTTATCATAAACTAATGTTATTGATGTATGTATGATTTTACGACTTTGGCTTTGAATGTTGCACCATTGAATGCAGTCACCCTACATAATACTGATAGACAGTTTTTCGTAAGTGATACTTTATTGCAAGCATGACTCAAATTTTTCATTTTAATATTATAAAATTATATGAGCATCACACAATAATCTAAAGGAACAGGCCGCGTTCAAAGTTACTTTAGCCTTCATACATTACTACATTTGATTCTAGTTCAAAAGAAAAAAAAGTAATTCACACTAATTAATAGATGATGTATCCTTTTGAAGGTCATAAAATTATTGGACCACATCCAACATCATTGTTGTCAAAATTCAAACTGAGGATATCTGAGGGGTTGCTGCTGACACGCACTAACAGGTAACCTTAGTTTCATGTCTCTTTAGATAATTTAATGTACTTTAATTATATATAACAAATTGTAATATTCATTAAGGAAAGACTAGAATGAGGACTACAAGGCCAAACATGTTTTGCTTAATCTGAAGTTTGATTTTGTAGTTGCAAGTCCAAAGAAGAAGAACTAATTTTATAGAATGTACCAGTCTTCTTCATGTTGGAATGATGAGTTATAGTCTTGGACTCTGCAATTCAAATGCTTAACTATCAAAGATATGTATCAAACTAGATTACCTATTAGTATATTCTTGTTATACATGTTTAACTGCATCATTATTATGCTTATGCTATATTTTAATTGAAATGTGAAAATAATTCACCAAATTTTATGATTATGCATACACTCATTTGCTTTATATAGAATTTTAGACCAAAGTATGTGGATTTAATACATATATGATAATATATGAATCAAACAGTAAAATACATTTTATAATTACACTACATGCTTAAATTCCATATTGTTAATCTACTGAAATATTGGCTTGAATTAATTGAATTTACAGTTGATTTATTTGGAGATTATGTATATCTTTCATACATATAATATGTGTTTGGTATCAAAACATATGTGCTTGATACATATATAATAATATGTATCAAACAGTAAACATACATCAATATTAAAATGTATTTTCAGATGATTACATCTTCAAGATTACACATACAAAATTGAATGTTTTTACATTTCAGTGATATGTATCAATTAATATTTATAGCTATTTTATAGTTATGCTAAATGTTTAAATTGAGTATCATTAAGTTATTGAAAAATTAGCTTAAAATATCTGCCTTTACAGTTGATCTAATTTCAGCTTATGCATATATTTTAATTTGTTTGATGGTTATACTTTTTAAACATAATGATGCATAAATCAAAGTTTGGAATGAGAATTGAGAAATATAGTTTTTTACATATACAACATGTTGATGTAGTATTTTATTACCTGTCCAAAAAGTCAAGAACATCAAGAATTATAGATATACCATTGCTAATTATCGGTTCATTACGTATGTACATGACACATATATTTGATATCATCGTTAACCATCAGAGAAGTTAAAACATAGTTCTAAATATGATTACTCCCGCTTAAAACATATTGCATTGCAAAAGGCATCAATTTATTTTATTGTCCAAAGTTTGTGCATTCCAACCAAACTGGCATCACATTTAGTAGATCAAGTTTACATTTCAGTAAACTGTCAAGAGGCTTTTCGTTGGGTATTAATAGTTTTCATTCTTAAGGAGAGGTGCATTCATGCCTATGACTCAACGAAAGGACACAGAAATTATTCAATGAAAATAATTCAACTTGCGTCAATGATTCCTACTTATTTGACCATGACTAGGTTTTTTAGAAGAAGGAATGAACAGATTGGTCACAAGTTGTAGCATACAATGAAAAGGCTGATCAAGATGCATTTCAGATTCAGTATGTTGATGGTATTGTCCAACAGTCAAGCGACACACTGTATGTATCAAAATTACTCACTTTAATATTTTTTATATAAGTAATCTACATTAAATAACATTGATATACGTATATATTATCAAGGATTATGGACTCTTTGTGACAGCTTATGCTAAATATCTAAGTAATGGAATTGAGATACCTGCTTCATAATTAAACACTACACTTTATAGAACTAGATATGCTTTGATCTTACGGAATTATGAATTAGACAAGGCAATGAATGAATATATTAACGACAATCAAGATCCGTTTAAGCCTAAATGCACATGCATTCATTCGGACAAGTAGGTTTTGATAAATATTGAGTATTTATAGTTCTAATAGTTTTGTTATGATGTTGACAACATTTTTTGTTGTTTTGTATTGATAGAATTATGATGATAGGATTGTGGCTACTTGCGTTCATGTTTTCTTTTTTTATTGCACAATTAAATTGTGTTTTGTCATTACTATTAATGACAATTAGTACTTTATTTATTATAATATATTTTTTATATTTTTATTTATTACTATGTTAAAGTTGCTATTTTTTCACTTCAGTAGTAACTTCACTACATATGTATATTACATATGTATACATGCAGTTTTTGGGTTAACCTGTAACTTCAATTGTTATGTATGACATATATGTATCACTACAATTTAAGTTAATCAGTTACTTTGATTTATAGCATTGGATAATATACATCATTAAAATTTCAGTTCATTTAGTTAATTGGATGCTACTGATATGCATCAATAACTTTGCAGTTTTCTATTTACCGGAATTATATGTGTCAAATATATGCGTCAAACATATGTGGAAACATATATGAAATACAATATGTATCAGGTTTAGTTCTCTTGCTACATCACTAATATCATTCCAACATATGTATAATTACAATTACAGTTCATCAGTTACTTCCCAGTTTTTATTAAAAAATAAGTATCAGCATCTTTGTAGTTCATGAAATAGTTGAATGATACGTATCAATCATATGAATTAAATATAATATATCCTTAACAATTAAAAACTATCATTAAATATATATGAATCATTAAACATCCTTAACAAGTAATGAGTTTCAACACTAACACGTATTTTTCACAAAGCTATTTAAACATATAGTTAGTATAACTGAACAAATTACGGATAACTATCATTTGCAAATTTAAATATTATTGAGGAATTAAAACTATAAATAATATTCACAATAAGAAATTTCATATAAATTTCAAAGATATGATTCAAAAATAAAAAAATATCACATTTTCTTTAAAAAGTAGTTGCAGGTGCGTCATTTGTTGCCTTCACGCCTACACTTTCTGCAACAATTTGAGTTTAAGGCAAACATTTCACTAATTTTCGTGTGCCTTCCTTTATTTAGTTTTCAAGGTGGTCTTCTATATTGCGAAGGCAATACCACATCTTCTAAAGCGTTCACTAGAACATCTCAATCCTTCTTATCCGGCATCGAACAAATAGGCATTTCATAAATCTTGACAAGAGTTTTTTTTATAGTAATCCAACAATATGGCTTCATTTCATTCACATACTTGATTTTCAATACAACAATAACAAGCAAACATGAAATCTCATTAGGCTAAAATCAACCACAGTTGCATATTCGATCATCCAAACGAACAACATATCATCTTCCTTCATCATACGCATGAGTTTGTTTTGTTTGTATACAAAATTTCTGAACCTGTCTCCCAATGATTTCTCTAAAAGAAAATTTGGCTTATCTTTATTTTTGCAGTTTCAAGAATTAAATAAGATTCTTAGTTATTCTAGAAATCCTAAATTAACAGCTACGTGCCTCCAAAAGATGTGAGTTGATATATTCTGCTATATTAGATGTCATTATTCTCCCCTTATTTATGGAACATTCACTCTTGCACACTTTTCGTATCTTGCATCTATGAAATAATCGTTCACTCTATAATTACTTATAAAGCCCAAAAAATGGGTTTTGAGATGTCACACGGTGCTCAAGACTATGAGTAGCCTCAAGCTAACTCTGTAAGCCTCCAACTAAATCTAAAGCATATAATAAAGAAATATAGATATATCATCAAATCTAAAATATGAAATTCTGTCAAAGTTAAGCTGAAATTTTTCTGAACATGATGTCTGAAAATATTAGACTTAAAAGTCTGGACAGTCAACACTAGAAATATGAATCATAACTAGCATTCTTACAAGCCTCTACTACTAATAACTAGAGAGCCACTGGGGAAAGCCCCCAACTGACTCGAACTGACTGAAAATACTGAATCAACTACTGTAATAAACTGAAAATTCTTAATAACTGGTTTCCGAACAATGAGGACTCACCAAATGTCGGGATGTAGATGGAGATGCACGAAAACACTCATGCTGCTGAAACTTAGCACCTGAACCTACATTATGAGACAATGTATCACATAAATGTATATGTGGATTAGTACTTCTGGAATGTACTGAGTATATGGGGGTGAATGCATAAGTAAAGTAATATCTCAATATTCATATAAACTTGTAAAGTAATGCATGCTAAGTATAAATGACTCACATTGGCTGGAATAACTGAAAGCTATAAATCATGAATCATGAAAGATAAAACATACTGTATAAATCTTATGAGTCATAACACTTAGTTCTGAAAGCTGTACTGGTATTTTATTTTCAAATCACACATGCTCAGTGTAAAAGGACTCACCTCTGTATCTGTAAACTAAAAGCTGAAATCTAGTAGCTAATGACTTATATAAAACAATAGTTGAACAAAATCGTGAGGCTTTACACTTAGTTTCTAAAAGCTTTTCTGTTATTCTTTACTCTTTTCTGTAGGGAGGTTTTTCTAGCTGACATAAACTATGTAAGCTAACATGAAGTCCAACGTCTAGTTTTTTTATTGGAAAACCTCATGTTGGGGAAAGGTGTCATACTCTTGCCAGGGAGTATAACCTAATCTAAGTAATCATATCTATAACTGTCATCCATATAGAAAAGGAAATAATTTGATAATCTAAACCTATATTGGCTTATAGTTCTGGGGCATGTGAACTCGGTGCTAAATACTACTCTCTTTAATCTGTATGCTCATTCTGTAGGAAATCCACTTTTAAAACTAGTATAAGGGTTTGTAATGAAAACCTCTTGTGAATTTTTTTACTGTAAACTGTAATGAAACTGTAAAGTGGACTACAAATCTAAGATGAGATAAAAGATCAAATCATCATTTAAAATATGAATATATCTAATCATGGGATGCTTAAAAGCATAATCTTCTTGAAATATCAACATTCAAACAAGGGCTAGTAACCCATGCATCAAATTCATGTCAAATCATCATAAAATTCATGCTTAATAATGAAAGCATTGATAATACAGTTCTAAATCTGGAAATTAATGTCATACGCATGAAAATACGAAAGTAGACATGCAATTCATCATCTAAATCACTTAAAATCTTAGTCATCAAATAGTAATGAGTGGTTATAAATCTTAGACTGTAATTCATGTAATCTCATATAAAATTCAAATTTAAAACTAATTTTGGGCACAGGTATGAAAGGATTATCCTTGTTGAAAACCCCACATACCTTAATTGATGAATTATTGAAGAAGATTGAACTTTGAGTTCCTATTTGTGCTCTTGAAGATTGATTCTTGAAGTTCTCGAACTGAAACATTAAATTTTGGGTTATCTTGGAAAAAGAATGGTGAAATTTGGCGTTCTTAGGGATTGAAATATCAAACTCTAGGGTTTCTTGGAGAGAAATTCTGTAAAAACTGAGCGTATAATGCTTAGAATAGGCTTGATCTTGTGTTTTACATGACTTGGAGGCTTTGGAATGAGAAAGTTTCCCTTTGTAAAAATTAGTTCAGAACTAAAAATCTTGATTTTTGGCCTCAGCACGATGCGCTGCTTATCACGGTGGCTTACTAGAAAAGGGACGAGTACGATTTTGCACCATGGCGTGATGCGGCGTAATCGCGCTGCATCATTGGAAAAGAATGAGTGTCATTTTACACTCCACTGCGACGCGGTGCTATGCTCCACCGCGATTCCTGAGGCGACACTGGCCAATCGCGGTGAGCTACTGGAAAAGGATGAGTGGGAATTTGTACTTCATTGCGATACGGGCTAATCGCGGTGCTTCACTGAAAATTCGACAACTGTGATTCTGCACCTCACCGCGATGCGGTGCTCTACTATTTTTCACTAAAATCACCATATGCATTATTCATTTTACAATTATCTACACACTGGTGGATCTATAGCAGAAAAATTTTACACGCATCAAGAGTTATTCATTTTTAAAGTTAACCCTTAACACATTAGGAGATAAACTGAGCTAGGAAAAGTATGGGGTATTACATTAATCTTCTCAACTCTAGGCATTAACTCATTAAAATCATCTTCTCTGTATGCTTTAGTCATAGCAAAAAATTAGTTGCTTAATTTGTCCTTACTTTTCTTAAAAATTGTGCACACATTACCCCAAAGATGTCAAATCCAATGCAAATATAGTAAGATGGATACAATATTTCAACACTCTTGATTATGCTTTTATGGCGATCTGAGACAACACACATATTCTCACGCTCCATGAAAGCACACTTAAACTGTTGAAAAAATCATGTCCAAAATGAATTATTTTCAAAATCAACTACAACATATGAAAGTGGCAATATTGTCCTAGTACATAAATAAAAAATATATTTATTAAATTTCTTAGTTAAAAACAAGAAATATGTTTTAAACTAAAAAAAATCAAATAATCAATACTTGCCCCATCCTGCGTATTAGCTAAAAGGAAACTTTCCTTATATGAACCACTCAAGTGACTCCCATCTACTATAATAATTTGTCTAAAATACTTTACCCCTCTGATCCATAGATACAGAGCTACGGAAAGACAGAAGAACTCTGGTGACTTATGCATTCTTATGTATAATTTGGGTACACAAAATTTAACATGTATATGTGTCTTGACATTTATCTGTATGGTCCACCTCTCAATATCTATAGAACCAGTTCTTTAGCACGCCATGCCCCCATGTAGCTTATATCCAAATCCAGTTCTCGTTTGATATCATCAATAATGTCACTTGGTGTGATTATCCTTTTAAGGTTCTCCAACTTTGGCACTATTATCCCTCTGAAAAAACCAACAGTTGCTTGACATGGATTGAAGACGCCAAACATAACTGGACATGTATGTTCACCATAAAAACCTCTTTCTTTAAAAGTACCAGTACCTCGTATAAATGACGCTTGAAAATACAACTACAATCTTGAGATTTACACCTAAAAAAAACTGCATGGATTAAACATATAATCAATTGTTCGATATATGAACAGTTGATGCAAATTGAGTTATATATGTTACACAATAAAAAAAAGTTGTTATATGAAAACTTAAAAAGAAAATTATTACTAAAAAATGTATCAAATTATGTTTTAGCTCAGGGACACTAAATGCTACAAATATTGTATAACAACATATATAGCTTGATACATAACATAATGTGTCAAATTTCTCACAATCAACGATATACATCTTCTTTTTGAATCATATATGTATTAAATGTCCCATAAAATAATAGTTTGCAAAGATAACCAAATATGTATAAAAAATAATACAGTACAATATGAATCATAGAAATATTTGAATCATAATACAATATAATATGAAGCATAATCAAATATGTATAAAAAATAACACAATATAATCAAAAAGTTCAGAAACATTTGATATGTAGCAAAAAATGAAACAATAGTCAAAAAACATAACATTCAGTTTTGATTACCTTTTCACTGTCCCATTGTACCATATAAATCATAAAAATGTATCAAGAATTCAGAACATGAAAATCTCAGTAACCCATATTCATAAAATACTAGCTTCAATTAAATAACTAATTACCTAGATTGAAATGTATCAACACTTAAAAATATTAATTTTCAAAAAAATACCTTTTTTTGTCGAATCTCTCAATTCTAAAATTAAATCTATGTTGGATGGAATACTTTTTCATTACTGAAATGAGAGTTGATTTGTTCTTGTAAAGTTGTTTTACCTTGACAATCTTGCTGTTGCAATCCATTATAGATGCATAAAAGGAATGAAGCCAATCCATGTCCAGAAGAAGGTCAAAGTCGACCATATCTAGTTTTATTAAGTCTGCTAACATGATCTTATGAAGAACAATGATAGGACGATTTCTATAGACTCATTTGACAACAACTGAATCACTCATTAGGGTAGAAACTAAGAAGGGATTAGGAAGCTTTTTGGGACCTACTTCTAAATTTACTGCAACTAGTGGGGTCACATAAGAGAAATTCGACCCTGGATCTAACAACACATAAGAATCAAGATGAAAGACACGAAGCATACTAGTAACAACATCCGGTGAACTCTCCTTCTCCTGATGGGATGGTCAAACATAATACTGATTCTGGCGCTGACCATTACCAGTACTGAATGACGAACCCTGAAGAGGGACTGAGCGACCTAAATGAGCTAGTGCTCTAGTAGCCTGAGTCTAGGGGCGAACAACTCTGCTTCCCTACTTAGCATGCAAATACTCTTTGATTCTATGACCTAACTTACCAAAACCATAACAACCTTTTTGCTTCAACAAGCTCACCAAGATAATTCTTACCACACTTAGCACATAGAGGATAACTAGGTTTTTCACTCACACTATTCTGAGATTTAGACATAGAAGTCTTACCCTACTACTCCTTCCTAGCTTTGGGATTCGGAGCACTGGATGAAGATGGTGCTGGCATAGATGAACGATTCTGAAATTATGAACAGTTCCCTCCTCCAAACTTTGTCTGGCCATAATCAAACTTCTCGATTCTAGCCTTCTTATTTCCTCTCTCTCTTTCAACTTCTCTGCCTTAATCTATTGAGCATGAATCATCAACCTAGAAACATCAATGTCCCCAATAAGCATGGTAATCATGCACTTCTTGACTACCAAAATAGATACTTCAGTAACAAACTTACTCATACTCGCCCTAGGGTCAGCCATCATATCAGGAGAATACTTAGACAACTGATTGAACTTAAGGTAGTACTCCTTTACTATCATCAAGCCCTAACTCAGGTTTACAAACTTCTCTATCTTAGTTTCTCTCATTTTACATAAAAAGAACCTGTCTAGAAACGCATCCTGGAATACCAACCAACTCGTAGAAGCTGTATTCTCACCTCTACCATTCTTCCATATAACCACCCAATCATACGCCATATCCTTTAGCTTATAGGATTCCAACTCTACACTCTCTTCTTCAGTAACATGAATAATTTGGATAAGTAAAGTTATGGGTCCTCACCTAGTTTTGAACCAAAGAACTCAGACGAATTTATTCTCATAAAGTCATGAATTCTGGCTGCCGCTAAATCACGACTCTGCTGAAGTGGGACTGTTACTTGATGGTTTCCCTGAACATTGGCGGTCACAGCTTGGGCTAACACTTGAAAGGCAACTCAAAATTCAGCATGGATACATTCTCATTTATAGGGTCAGCGGGCTGGAGTGGCAGGTTATCATTTCTGCGTGCATTAGCTCGGTGAGAAGGCATATTCAACTTTTATGTAAGAGTATATGTTAAAAGAAAATAGAGACACTGTAAGAATGATAGATCATAAAATAAATGGATAATTTCCTAAAAAGGTCCCATAGCCTTTTTCTCATAAATTTGGCTCGCTTCAAACCTATGATTAAGACTCTACGTGACGTGGCTTGTCTGACTTTATAGGACTCTTATAACCTTAGGCTCTAATACCAAGTTTGTAACACCCCAAAAATGGTCTCGAGATGTCACACGGTGCTCAAGACTATGAGTAGCCTTAAGCTAACCTTATAAGTCTTTTACTAAATCTGAAGCTTATAATAAAGAAATATTGATATATAATCAAATTGAAAATATGGAATTCTATCTGAGTTAAGCTAAAATTTATCTGAACATGATGTCTGAAAATATTAGACTTAAAAGTCTGGACAGTCAACACTAGAAATATGAATCATAACTAGCAGTCTGACAAGCCTCTACTACTAATAACTAGAGAGCCACTGGGACAAGCCCCCAGCTGACTCGAACTGACTGAAAATACTGAATCAACTACTGTAATAAACTAAAAATTCTTAATACTGGTTCCCGAACAATGAGGACTCACCAAATGTCAGGATGTAGATGGAGATGCATGAAATCACTCATGCTGCTGAAACTTAGCACCTGAACCTACATTATGAGACAATGTATCACATAAACGTATATGTGGATTAGTACTTCTGGAATGTACTGAGTATATGAGGGTAAATACATAAGTAAAACAATATCTCAATGTTTGTATTAACATGTAAAGTAATGCATGCTAAGTATAAATGACTCGCATTAGCTGGAATAACTGAAAGCTATAAATCATGAATCATGAATGATAAAGCATACTGTATAAATTTTATGAGTCATAACACTTAGTTCTGAAAGTTGTACTGGTATTCTATTTTCAAATCAAACATGCTAAGTATAAAAAGACTCACCTCTATATCTTTCAACTGAAAGCTGAAATCTAGTAGCTAATGACTTATATAAAATAATATCGTAACAAAATTGTGAGCCTTTACACTTAATTTCTAAAAGCTTTTCTATTATTCTTTACTCTTCCCTATAGAGAGGTTCTTCTAATTGATATAAACCATATGAGATAACATGGAGTCTAACATCTAGTTTCCTTATGGGAAAACCTCACGTTGGGAAGAGGTGTCATACTCTTGTGAAGGAGTATAACCTAATCTAAGTGATTACATCTGTAACTGTCATTCATATAGAAATGGGAATAATCTGATAATCTAAATCTATATTGTCTCGTATTTCTGAGGCATATGAACATACCCAACTCGGTGCTAAATACTACTCCCTTTAATCTGTATGCTCATTCTCTAGGAAATCAACTTTTAAAACTAGTATAAGGGTTTATAATGAAAACCTCTGGTGAATCTTTTTATTGTAAACTATAATGAAACTATAAAGTGGATTCCATATCTAAGTTGAGATCAAAAGATCAAATCATTGTTTAAAATCTGAATATATCTAATCACGGGATGCTTAAAAGCATAATCTTCTTGAAATGTCAATATTCAAACTAGGGCAAATAACCCATGCATCAAATTCATGTCAAATCATCATAAAGTTCATGCTTAATAATGAAAGCATTGATAATTTAGTTCTAAATCTAGAAATTAATGTCATACGTATGAAAATACGAAAGTAGACATGCAATTCATCATCTAAATCACTTAAAATCTCATAATCTTCAACTAGTAATGAGTGACTATAAATCCTAGACTGAAATTCATGTAATTTCATATAAAATTCAACTTTAAAACTAATTTTGGGCACAAAGATGAAAGGATTATCCTTGTTGAAAACCCCACATACCTTAATTGATGAATTATTGAAGAAGCTTGAACTTTGAGTTCCTATCTGTGCTCTTGAAGATTGATTCTTGAAGTTCTTGAACTGAAATATTAAATTTTGGGTTATCTTGAAAAAAGAATGGTGAAATTTGGCGTTCTTAGGGATTGAAATTTGAAACTCTAGTGTTTCTTGGAGAGAAATTTTGTAAAAAGTGAGTGTATAATGCTTAGAATAGGATGGATCTTGTGTTTTACATGATTTGGGGCCTTGGGAAATAACTTGGTTGCCCTTTGTAAAAATTAGTTCAAAATTAGAAATTCCGATTTTGGGCCTCAGTGCGACGCGCTGCTTATCGCGGTGGCTTACTGCAAAAGGGATGACTGCATTTTTACACCATGGCGCGACGTAGAATAATCGCGTTGCGTCACTGGAAAAGGGCGAGTGCCATTTTGAATTCCACCGCAATGCGGTGCTATGCTCCATCGCGATTACTAGAGCGACACTGGCCAATCACGGTAAGCTATTGGAAAAGGATGAGTGATAATTTATACTTCACCGCAACATAGGCTAATCGCGGTTCTTCACTGGAAATTGGACAATTGCGATTCTACACCTCGCCGCGATGCGGTGCTCTACTGTTTTTCACTAAAATTGTCATAACTTCTCAACCGAGTATCGGATTAAGGAGAAATTTGTTTCATTGGAAAGATGATTCAATTATCTACACACTGGTGGGTCTAGAGATGGAAAATTCTAAATGCACCAAGAGTTATTCATTTTTAAAGTTAACCCTTGACACATTAGGAGATAAACTAAGTTAGAAAAAGTACGGGGTATTACATTAATCTTCTCAACTCTAGACATTAACTCATTAAAATCATCTTTTCTGTATGCTTTAGACATAGCAAAAAATTAGTTGATTAATTTGTCCTTACTTTTCTTAAAAATTGTGCACACATTACCCTAAAGATGTCAAATACTATGCAAATATAGTATAGATGGATACAATATTTCAACACTCTTGATTATGCTTTTATTATGATCTGAGACAACACACATATTCTCACGCTCCCTGAAAGTACACTTAAACTATTGAAAAAATCATGTCTAAGATGAATTATTTTCAGAATCAACTACAGCATATGCAAGTGACAATATTGTCCTAGTACATAAATAAAAAATAAATATATTTAATTTCTTAATTAAAAACAAGAAATATGTTTTAAACTAAAAAAAAAATCAAACAATCAATACCTTCCACATCCAGTGTATTAGCTGAAAGGAAAGTTTCTTTATATGGACCACTCAGGTGACTCCCATCTACTACAACAATTTACCTAAAATACTTGAACCCTCTGATCCATAGATACAGAGCTATGGAAAGCTACAAGAACTCTGGTGACATGCTTTTTTATGTATAATTTTGGTACACAAATTTAACATGTATATGTGTCTTGGCATTTATCTGTATCCATTATTTGGCCAACCTTTCAATATCTCTAGAACCTGTTCTTTAGAGTGCCATGCCCCCATGTAGTTAATATCTAGATCCAGCTCTCATTTGATATCATCAATAATGTCACTTGGTGTGATTATCCTTTTAAGGTTCTCCAAGTTTGGCACTATTATCCCTCTGAAAAAAACAACAGTCGCTTAACATGGATTGAAGACGCCAAACATAATTGGACATGTATGTTTACCATAAAAACTTCTTAATTTAAAAGTACCAATACCTCTATACATGACTCTTGAAAGATCCAACTACAATCTTGAGATTTACACCTCAAAAAATAACTGCATGGATTAAACACATAATTAATTGCTCTATATAAGAACAACTGAGACATATTGAGTTATATATGTTCACAATAAAAAAAGTATTCTATATGAAAACTTACAAAAAATTAGGTCTAAAAAATTTATCAAATTATGTTTTAGCTTAGGGACACTAAATGCTACAAATATTATATAACAACATATCTATAGCTTGATACATAACATAATGTGTCTAACTTCACACAATCAATGATATACATCTTCTTTTTGAATCATATATGTATTAAGTGTCACATAAAATAATTGCAAAGATAACCAAATATGTATCAAAAATAATACAGTACAATATGAATCATAGAAATATTTGAATCATTTACAATATAATATGAAGCATAATCAAATATGTATCAAAAATAACACAATATAATCAAAAAAATTCAAAAACATTTAATATGTAGCAAAAAATGAAACATTAGTCAAAAAACATAAAATTCACTTTTGATTACCTTTTTACTGTCTCATTGTACAATACAAATCATAAAAATATATCAAGAATTCAGAACATGAAAATTCCAGTAACCCATATTCATAAAATACTAGCTTTAATTAAATAACTAATTACCTAGATTAAAATGTATCAACACTCAAAAAATATTAATTTTTAAAAAAATACCTCTTTTTATCGAATCTCTCAACTCTAAAATTAAATCTATGCTGGATGAAATACTTTTGCATCACTGAAATGAGAGTTGATTTGTTCTTGTAAAGTTGCTTCACCTTCACAATCTTGTTGTTGCAATCCGTTATAAAGTTGTTGATATCGCGATCAAATAAATTCAATGATTCATTATCATATACTGTAGAAAAGCATTTCTATTTCAACAAGTTCATGATACTCAATTGCACCTGTATCTGAATCAAACATCCCAAGATCATTTACTATTTCAGTATTATTAATACATAGTGAATACATACCAAAGGATGATGCTTGTTCAAAATTTTCAAAAAAAAAAGCTTCACACTCATATTATTATGAATCTTGATTCCTGTTGAATTTTCTTGAACAATATATTTTGCATGAAAGTTTTTCTATGATTTTAAGTTGAGTATCTATTGCGGTCATTAAATCTCTGTAAGATGTTTTTTCATGAATCGGGCCATTATACAAGTCATATCTGATCTCAAAAATCCAAACACTCGAATACCGTAACAAAATAGAGATAGTTGATATTGACTTGACAAATAAAAAAATAGATGAATAATTTGAGTTAGAATTACAGTTTTCAATAGACTTCGATTTAAAGAGATGATTTTTTTTATTTTCTATTAATTTTTACGCTTATTGTGCTTCAAAACTGATGAAACGTGATTTACTCTCTCAATTTAAGGAGATTTTTATTAGATTTTTAAGAGATGTGAATGAAAAATAAATAGGTATTTTTTCAAAAAGACACATAGAGAAAGAATCCAATTTGAATAGGTACCTTTTTGGTTAGGATGGTTATGACGTTTTCAATGGGTTGTGACTTTTTCAAAGAGTTGCACCTTTATAAGGGGTGCACCTTGCTACCATTGCTTCTCTTCATGAAAAAATACCTTTATGACTATAAATACCTAAATTTTTTCTCAAGAATAGAGAAAAAATTTTGAAGAACAAAATACTTCTCTTTCTTAAAAAACTTTAGTGTGATTTATTGTCGTTGAGTGCATTTATAGTTCGACCAAATTTGAAGTACCGCTATTCTGTTAAAGTGATTATATATATATATATATATATATATATATAATTGAAAATTCAATTTCAAATAAAGGGGATCTAAACCAGCATATACTTCCATAAAAAAACTATGATACATATAATTCAATTATTATCAAAACCCTTTTTAAAAAACATGGTTGTATATCTTTAAATTTAATAAAAACATTAAAACCTATGTGTTAGGGAATGTGAAGTTTTGATGATGGACATATGAATGAAACATGATGTGCAAGTTGCTCCACACAAGTGAAGGAAGAATAGTCACAGGCAAGATTATTGATAAGATGACACTGTGTAAAAATAGGAGTGGATAAGTAACAATCTTCAGACATGCTCTCAACACTTATCATATCAGTTGAGTACATGCTAAAGAGAGGATAAGTACAGCATCCAGAAGTTGAGTTGATCAAGGAATCCTACAAGACTAAGGGATAGAAGAGAAAAGTCCTATTCAACTAAGGAGAGAGAGACGGAAGCAATGAAGGAGTAAAACTGCCTGAGAGTCCTATTAAAGATAGAAAAATGTATAAACTAAAGGAATCAATCACATCAACTAAAGGACTCAATAAAGAGTTGGCTTAAATAGAAAAAACGACATTCAATTATTGGAATCACGCACTGAAAAGATAGTCAATAATCAACAAATCAGTTCTACAACTTCAAGGAGCTATTGTAACAACCTGGTTCTTTACTTAGAGTCATAGACTATATGTAATAAGCTGGTCATTGAGTCATATTGAGTTGTAATCTCTAGTCTCAGTGAAGTAAAAACTGAGTTAGGATTAACGTCTTCAAGTTGGGGAACTCGAAGACTTGGGAACACTTATCTTGGGAAGATTAGTGTTTTTGTAGAAGTAGGAGTTAAAAGTTTTAATTACTAGTTTACAAGAAGTCTTGTAATTTGTTGATTATTGAGGCTCAAGAGTTATAGTGAAGTTATGGTTAAATCCTGTAGAGGTACAGTTCGAGTTTTTTTACACCTTTCTTAAGCCGGGTGTTTTCCATATAAAAATAATGTGTTCAAGTTTTACTTCTGTGAACCACGTTAGCTTACTTGTTTCATAGATAAGCAAACGGTAGAGTAAAATATTAAAATCAGTAGGGCACACACTCTAACAAGTGGTATCAGAATGGAGTTGTCTTAAATAAAGCTAGCACCTAAGAAAAGATCAATGATGAATTTCGCACCTCCTACTGGGCATAGTGAAGGTCAGTCAACTACTAGACCTCCACTCTTTGATGGTTCTCACTTTATCTGGTGGAAGGCCAGGATGGAGATATTCATCCAAGATGAAGATTATGAACTATGGGAAGGATTACTGATGGTCCCACTATTCAAATAAAGATGGTTGATGGTGAACCAGTCAAGAAAGTAAGGAGTGAATTTATTGCTGATGACTTTGTGGCATTAAAGAAAAATACAAAAGCTACTAACATCATCGTTTGTGGATTAGGACCTGCTGAATACAACAGGGTGTCAACATGCACCACTGCTAAGCAAATTTAGGATGCACTGGTAAATGCACATGAGGGTACCTCTCAGGTAAGAAAATTCAGGATTTTTTTTATTTTCACTGAGTGTGAGGCATTTAAGATGAAGGATAATGAATCCTTACATGATATGATCACTAGGCTTACTACCTTAACAAATGAGCTGACTTCCTTGGGAAAAATCATCACTGAGAAGGAACAAGTTGAAAAGGTACTGAGGGTACTGCCAAAATCTAAGTGGAATGTCAAAGTAACTGCAACAAGGGAGGAAAATAAGGATTTCACAGGTATGACCCTGGATGAAATGGTAGGAAACTTAAGGACTTATGAAATAGAAGTTGATGGAACCAAAGAACAAGCAGTTCCTGACAAAATCTTGGCATTGAAGCTTCTGATAGTGATGAGGAATTTGAACTTAATAAGGAATAAGTTGCCTTCATAACTAAGAACTTCAGCAAATTCTTTAAAAATAATATGGGAACAGGTAGCAAGAAATATTCAAATGACAATCCAAATGGTTGATACAAGTATGAAAAGATTGATCATCCGATCAAAGGCTGTCTAGTCTGGGAAAAAGAATAGAAAAAAGTAAGGGCTAAAAAAGAACTGAAGAAAAAGGCCAAAAGAAATGAGGAACATGCAATGATAGTAGCTTAGTGGTCTGACTCAGATGAGGATGAAGCTGATGAAACTGCATTCATAGCACTTGGATACTCATACTTAGATGAATAAAATGATGCTTCTGAGGTAAGCATACTTTAACTTACAGAAAAAAACTATATTTATTTTCTAAGTCAAAACTTGTTTCCTTGATAAGTGCACTAATTGATGATTTCCAAGAATTAAATTCTGATAGGGATGAGTTGCTTAACAATTTTGCAAGCCTTAAATTTGATCTCATTGAACTAAAGGTTTGTAAAGTTACAGTTGACAAGGAAAATTGCACTCTCAAGAAACAGGTTGTAGAACTTGATTCTTCTAATAATTATCTTAAGTTTGAAATCCTTAAATTAACTCTCACTAAAAATGGCAAAAAGGCCATGAGTAAAGAACAAGAAAGTGCTGAACTTGAATCACAAAAGTGCAAACTAGGGTATAGTAATGCAGCTGACATGATAAACAAACTGAGTCAAGAAGTCTCTAAACTGAAACTTGATCTTAAAAGAGCTAATAGGTGGACAAATTCTTCAAGAATTTTTCACAAATTGAGTGAAAGAATTCACAATGAAAAGGCAGGTTTAGGATTCAACAAAGGTAGTAATGATCTTACAGATTTGTATTATATCTGTGGAAACCATGGATATCTAACCACTGAATGTCCAGTAGCTGCTAAAAGTAGATCAAACAGTCAAAACCTGGAAAATAAATTTTCTCTAACCAAAAGAAAATAATTGGTTCAGGTTAGAAAAACAGGCTGCACTACATGTTGCCAGCATGGACTAGAATAAATTTAATTTATTCTTTTAATCATAAAATAGGACCCAAGATTGTATGGGTTCCTAAGTCTAACCATTGATTTCTTTTGCAGGAGAAGGTGAAAGGAAGCCAAAGACATTGGTACTTGGACAGTGCTTGTTCAAGATACATGACTGGTGATAAGAAAAAGTTTCTTTAACTCTCAAAAATCAATGGAGGAGGAGTTTTTTTTGGTGATGGAAAAAAGAAAACCATTACTGGAGTTGGAAAAATTAGATCATCTGAGTCAAGATCATTGGAAGATGTCTATATTGTAGAAGGATTGAAGCACAACCAACTGAGCATTTCAGAACTATGTGATAAAGGTAATAAAGTTATTTTCACTTCTACAGGTGTCAAAGTCAAGAGAATGGACACCAAGGAGATTGTACTTACTACTAGAAGATACATAAATATATTCAAAACTGGCATAATGGCAATACCAGAACCACAGTTGACTTTTCTAAGTACAATAGAAAATAATCCCCTCATTTGGCACAGGAGACTTGGACATGCAAGTCTGAAACAACTAAACATACTTTCCTCCAAAGATATGGTATTAGGATTACCCAAGACTAAGTTTAAGGAAGAAAATTTATGTAGTCCTTGTGTAAGAGGAAAGCAGGTAAGATCTTATTTTAAGTCAAAGAACCATGTTAGCACTACCAAGTGCCTTGACCTGGTTCATATGGACTTGTATGGACCAATGAGACTTCAAAGCAGAGGTGAAAAAAGGTATGTTTTTGTAATTGTTGATGATTATTCCAGGTTCACCTAGACTTTATTTCTAGCCTCTAAAGAAGATGCCTTTAATGTCTTTGCAATTTTCATCAAGAAAAATGAAAAAAAAACTGGGCACTTCCTTAGTTTCCATAAGATCTGACCATGGCACAAAATTTGAGAATGTCAAGTTCTTAGAATTTTGTTCAGCAAACGGTATAGATCATAATTTCTTTGCTAACACTACAAAAAAATAGAGTAGTGGAAATGAAGAATAGAACCTTGGAAGATATGGCTAGAATAATGATGCTTGCAGCAAATATTGCTAAAAACCTTTGGGCTGAGGCAATAAGTGTTGCAGCATATATCAAAAATAGAAACATGATCAGACCTATGTTAGAGAAGACTCCCTATGAATTACTAAAATGAAGAAAGCCAAACATTTCTCATTTTAGAACCTTTGGTTGTAAATGTTTCATACATAATAATAGAAAGGATATCTGGGAAATTTGATGTGATAAGGGAATCTTCTTAGGTTATTCACTTCATAGTATGGCTTATAGGGTTCTAAACATCAGAACTAACTGTGTTGAAGAAAGCATGCATGTATTTTTTGATGAATACTGTGTTAAGACTAATTCAACTTTAAATAATGTTATACAACAACTCCCCAGACTCCTCCATACTACAAGATTTGAGAATGACTTCTAGGTACCCAAAACACTTATATAGATAAAACTTTATCTAACAACCTGCTACCTGGGGTTCGACTTATTTCTTTATACTCACACTCTTATCCACTTAATAATTCAACCATAACTCATCATTTTAACAATAGTCCTTATGTACCTTACTATTACCACTTAAAATTTTCATAGATTATCAATCTAGGCCATTCACACATCACATAAAACCTGCTAATTAATTCCAATAAAATATGCATCATTAATCTTAAGCTACTACTCTTACCACCACACATCACATCTCAATTTCAATCCTATATTCTAGCATCAATCATGTACCATAAATGAAGCATGACACATACTATACTAGCCCATGTAATACCTCGTATGTTTCTAAGCTAGGAAGTGAATAAGTTTTCCTACGTATGAAACCTCCTATCCTGTCAGTAGCATTTTAGTTCATGAATTACAATGAATATCCTAGTGATAGGATAGCTTATGATGCGTTAAGCATATTCATATGAGTCACTTCAGGTAATACAAGCTAAGAGTTTTTGAATCCATCAAGTTTTAGTGTTTGATTTTGTAAGTGTCATATTTGAACAAGTATAACTCAATGTTAACATGGTATTTCTTCATATTTAGACCTACCAAATTTTATATAATCGAATTAGCTTTCCAACGATACCAATTTTGCCTTAATCCAATACCCGAGCAAAAAGTTATGCCCATTTTTGTGAGAGACAGTAAGGATAGGCAATTAGTTAAGCGCCGCCCCACCAAACTTAGGCGATTGGTTAGGCGCCGCCTAAGTCAGTTCCAAGTGTCAAAAACACTCTGTTTTGAGTTATTTTAAGGGTAATTAAGTCTTTTAACACTCCTGACACATCCCTAAACTTAACCCTATGAAATATATAGCTTCTGAACATATTACAACCCTATTAACATCTCAAAGCTCATCATCCAAGAGCACTAAAAGAGAAAAACAACTAGGGTTGCATAATTAATCTTGAAGATTCAATTTCAAGGAAATTCCTCCGTCAATCATCAAGAATCTTCCTTCTAAGGTATGC
>NC_061113.1:213508094-213699025 GCF_002878395.1 Capsicum annuum
TCTTAAAGCTCATCATCCAAGAGCACTAAAAGAGAAAAACAACTAGGGTTGCATAATTAATCTTGAAGATTCAATTTCAAGGAAATTCCTCCGTCAATCATCAAGAATCTTCCTTCTAAGGTATGCGTGAGTTGATTCATGGACTCCTTTCGTCCATGAAGCTCAAGAACCATCTTCTAAATTATGTATTATGATATTTATATTATTGGTGGTTGATGTTCATATGGTTGGAGTTTGATGATGCCTAAGATGGGATCTTTGTATGTTTTGTGTGAGGATATGGTGGTATTTAACGTTTAAACATGTGAAATTAGTGGTTGAATGTTTGAAATCTTGATGAATCCACCTATGCGTAAGATGTGCATGTAAAGTGTTTGTGAAAATACCTAAGGGAATAAAAATCATGCTTTTATGACATAATAAGTCCTAAATGACTATTCCATGTTCTAAGTTTATGTTCAACGTGATCCCCATGCTATTGTCTTAAATTAAAGATGTTGTATGAGATGCTTATGATATTGTTGTGATATGGAATGACCATGTTATTGAAGCCATGCAAGTATATACATGTTGTGTGCATTCCTGATCATGTGATAGTTTGTTGAGAATAATTCTTATTATGAAATCCTTACTTATGATATTGTAAATTGTGGACTCCACTCTTAAGATCAAGTCAGTCATGTGTGTCAGTTTCCTTCCATCGAGTCCTGGGGGTACTTGTACTCAAAAACTACAGTTGTGTGCCTAGAGCTAGTGTCATGTTTCAAGACATCCTCAGTCAAGCTATGCTCCATAGATTTCAGTTAGTCACGTGACTCAAAAAAACTCAGAAATCTCAGTAGTTCTGTAGTCCCAGTACTTTTAGTACTCTCAGTCAAACCTCAGATCTCAAGTAGCTTTTTCGTCAGTCAACAAAACTCAGTAAATTCAGAATTGGTTCAGCTCAGTTAGTCAGTTCAGCTCAATTAATCTATTTAGTGTCTTTCAGTTGGGAGTTGGAACTAGCACCGAGCGAGTATGGGGATGGTAGTTTCCCCATCAGAGAGGTAGAACCGTTAGCAGCACTCCCTGTACTCCAGAACTACGTAGCCAGCACAGGACAGGAGTCACCCATCAGATTAAGGCTAAACTTGACTATTATATTGCCTTAGGATTGATTTTCTGTTCAGGGTAACCCGTCAGAGAGGCTTGACCATAGCAGATGTCTCTACCCGTGGCACGGTATTGACACCCTCCCAATCAGGGAAAAGATTGGACCCCACCAGTACAGTAGCAAGGCATGTCGGTTAGGTTACTACCTCCCATAGTCACAGTTACAGTTACAGTTTTAATATCAGTCTTCAGAGTAGAAATCAGGAATCAGGACTATCAGATACAGTCATCGATCTCAGTAAGGAACTTAGATAGTTCCATTGATTCCTGGATCATCCCATCAGATAGGCTTGGTCCCATATTCAGTTACTTATTATTAGATCTAGAGGTCACCCGGCAGACAGGCTTGATCTCAATCTCAGATTCAGTTGAGTATTCTCATTATCAGTTTCATAGATCACTCGTTAGCTAGGATTGATCTCAGACTTAGATGTTCAGATACAATAAGGAACTCAGATAGTTCCATTGATTCCTGGATTATCCCATCAGATAGGCTTGGTCCCATATTCAGATGCTTATTATTAGATCTAGAGGTCACCCGGCAGACAGGCTTGATCTCAATCTCAGATTCAGTCGAATATTCTCATTATCAGTTTCAGAGATCACTCGTTAGCTAGGATTGATCTCAGATTAGATGTTCAGATATATTTTAGAACTCAGATAGTTTAACCCAGAATTAGGACTATTAGATACAGTCATTCATGCTATCAGTTATCAGAACTAATGTTATTAGATATATCAGTTATCAAAATTCAGCTATTATTCATGATATATTATCAGTAAATACATGTCATCAGTATTTATACTCAGTAGTCATGTTATCATGATCTTAGTTTCAGGACTGTTATATACGGTCAATCAAATCAGTTCTTCATAATCAGAACTATCAGAAATAATCATTCCTTTATCAGTAATATAGTATCAGTCTCCCAGTATCCAATAATACAGTATCAGTTCCTCACTTATTAGTGAATTACATATCAATATCAGTAAACCCAGTCATTCAGTATCTCAGTATCAGTAAGCTCATGTTGTCAGTATTCATACTTAGTAGTCAGTATCTCCACAAGTTCAGTAGTAGTAACGTATGTATGTATGTATGTATGTATTCTCACGTTCATATTAGTCAACATGTTCATGCATATAAACCCCATGCATTTAGCCTACCCCCACGTATACTCAGTACTTTAGTTGTACTGACGCATTTACGCTATGGTGCTTTCTCTTATGTTACACCATAGGTTCTTAGGTGCAGATTCCAGATCAGCAGTAGCATTTCAGTAAGTAGTGAGTCCTCATCTTTCGAGGACATGATCGTTACATTTATTATTCCAGTATTTCAGTTTATTTTCAGTTTAGGGAGTTAGTTGGAGACATGTTCCTTCAACTCCTTATTCAGGCAGTTTAGAGGCATTCAGACGATTATAGAGTTTTCAGATTTAGACTTTCGTATTTTCAGTTTTGTTTTGGTACTGTGATACCACTTTATTTTAGATATCTTATTATTCAAGATTGAACCTTACACCCTCTTTGTTCATGTTTCTACATTTTATATGAATATTATGCAGTTACAGGTACAGATATCAGTCATGGGTTAGCTTGTGGTCCTTCGGGGTCATGAGCACCATGTAGCATTTCGATTTAAAAAATTGGGGTGTTACAGCCCATCAGATTGGGAAGTCAACCTAAAATACTTCATTTCATTTAACTACTACCTTTAATCATGCCCCCTCCGCGACTTTACTTCTACACCTTAAAATTTACTACATATCTTCTCACAAGCAGTACTAGTTTACAACTACTACAGAAAAAACAATCAAAGGGGTAAAGTCACTTAATAAGGATAGTCTATCTCAATCTTATAATACAACCCATTCAATCTTATCATCATATTCTAATTTCTCATATCATACTTACTTACCTAATCATACATCACAATGATCTTCAAAATTCAATAAGCACTAATGAGTCTCTACCTACAACTTATTAACTAATCTACCCTTTTTCATTCATAACCTATAACTGATTTGTATAACCATCATAACTATCCACTCTAGGCTCCTTCCCTAATTCGAATTGATAATAATCATAGCTAGCCACTTCTTTCACAGACTACCATACAATCTACAAATATTGTGACCACATTAGTCTATCACTATACAATGGCAACCCACTCCTCAATCCATGATTATACAACTAAAAATATTTATTTACGCAAATGTCACCCTCACTTTGACTAGTAAACTTGTGAATTCATGTCACCAACTTCTGGATCATCTCACTACCAATAGGTCATGACACTTTAACATATACTATTGCTCGAGTGGAAATACAGTTCTAATATTCTACTACACATCATTTCTTAAACATGACATCCGCAACAAAAATTTTATTAAAGAAAACTGAATACACTGTATACCTCAGGCTCAACCGTACAACTGATGCAGATAGGGGTATATGCTTAAATCAAAACACTTTAAAGCACCCATGGACTCCTATCAAGTCCTTGTGCAAATTCATAACTTTAGGGATAACTCAATCAGAGAGAACCACATCACTGGAAAAGCTAGACACTTGGACTTGTATCGCCTCGACAAGGGGGCATGGCCCATGAAATTAGAGTAACAAAGCAATTTGGGTAACTTTCTTATGGATGACACTATAGCACGAATTGAAGTAGAAAGAATAAGAAATAACTCCTAAATGCCCGGTAGCCTCCTGATTATAAGTGTGGTGCACAACACACCCATAAGCAAGACTCTACTAGACATGATTTTGCAGACACCCTAGGACCATGAACCGTGCTTTAATACCAAGTTTGTCACGACCCAAATTGGGGCCCTGGCCGTGACAGGCATCCTGAACCATGAAGGCCTGAGAGCCCTTCTAACTTGCAGTCATATACACTATTCA
Source organism: Capsicum annuum (assembly GCF_002878395.1). Classification (NCBI taxonomy): domain Eukaryota; kingdom Viridiplantae; phylum Streptophyta; class Magnoliopsida; order Solanales; family Solanaceae; genus Capsicum; species Capsicum annuum. The sequence continues at coordinate 213,512,160 of NC_061113.1, forward strand.
TATATAAAGAGAAAATACGAAAATACATAACAAAACGGAATCATGGTTAACTTTTATTTCAAAATACTCAATACTGAAATAAGTTCATAAAGATCAACAACATCTAACACTAGTCTGCAAAATCTCTACTAACTAAAAATCTTTGTTTGAAGACTGGAACAAGGCCCCCGGTCGGACCATATATCAAAAATCAAATAACAATTACTTATACATTAGTCCTTCCAAAATAAGGAAGGCTCACTAACTTTCAATCTCAGACCAATCAATCTATGGCTTAGCGGGACCCTGGCATTTTTCTCAGCTTTTGAAATATGAGGGGGGGGGGGGGGGTCAATACATATGTACTAGTATGTGAAACAAATCCAAAAAATAGCATCTTTAATACACAATATAGATGAGAGCATTTCGTAAAACATTACAAATAAGATAAGTAAACACATGGGCATAATTTAGAATTTTCCAAAGCTTTCTTGCAAACACGACTCAACACTTATTACTCTTCCGAGATAACCGGTCCACCCTACAAATCTGTACTTCCATAGGATATATAGAATCCGCCCTTGACTCGGCGGCCAAGCCTCCAATCCAAGTATGCCGCAAGGATTGGAGTTCTTAATAGTGTACTACACCCCCTTACAAGTATACCATGACATCACCCTTACATGGCATCCACATTATTTCCCCTTTTAGGATAATACCCATATCGGCAACTACGGTTCCCATCAATGAGCCTTACACTCAAATATCTTCTTCAGGTAACCGACTAGCTCTCTTAAGCCCAATTTTTAATTCTTAGAAAACATACTTCATTCTTTCAAAACACTCAATACTTATTCTATTAAGGGCATGTCATCACCGGGTATCGGCAACCCTGACTTGCAAGTCATTCATATAGTATCAAATTCCATGTCCATCTCATTTAGAACATGCAAATGACCACCAATGATTCAAAATGTTATAAGAGAGTCATCACTTTGGAATCTCAAGAAAAACTTATGCAATCATCCTCTTTTTGCAAGACTAAAACATTTGGTGGCCATGTTAATTGTTCAATCACATGCAACTCTTCTATTTAATGCAAAGAGTTTAACTATATCAAGAGAACTTCCTGCTCATCATATCGTAAAACATGCTAATCATCATGATGTTGAGAAACTTACTTTTAAAACGTGGTCTATGCATTCAAAATGACCCACAATTCAAATAAAGAATATACTTCATAACAAGAGGGGAAGTTCATTAATCGTGCTCTCAATTTGAACCCTTCAAAGATAATTCGTAAACACATGTCTCTCTCTCTAGATATATAATTGCAAATTTAATTCCAAATAAAGAGGATCTAAACCAATATATACTTCTATCAAAACAAAACCATGATGCATATAATTCAATTATTATCAAAACCCCTTTTTTGAAACATAGTTGTATATCTTTAAATTTGATAAAAATGTTTAAACCCATGCCCATTGAGTTTAAGGATAGTCCCACATACCTTAATTGATGAAGAATTTGTGAAAAGATCAAACCTTTAAACTTGGAAGAGCAAACCCTAGTTGTTTTTCTCTTCTTGTGTTTTAGAAAGATGAACTACGGATTTAAGATAGTTAAAACATTAATAATGACCCTAATTTTGTCTATAAATGTTTAAGGACAGTTTTGGAATGTAAAAAGACTTGTTTGCCCTTGAAATAACTCAAAATGAAGCTCCTACACCGTAAAACATAGGGTTTACGGCGCAAACCCCATGGAAAACCTTGAGGTTTGCATTGCACAAACTATGGGAAACATTAAAGTTTGCAACTCCTAAGCCATCGGCAAGCCTGGATAGTATCTCACTCAAATCTCATAACTTTTGACTCCGGACCCGGATTAATGAACAGTTAGAGGCGTTGAAAAGAAGACTCAAAGATCTTTTATTTGATATATAGTAGGCCCTATAACTCATCATATTCTAGGAGTAATAGTCAATGTAAGTCGACCCAAGTTGAAACATCCACTAAAACTTGATTGATAGAAAAGTTTTTAATTCGTCTTTGAGTTAGAAGATTTTTGTGACATCAATTCATATTCAAAGGTACTATAGAATTGATCACCACACATATATTATCAAGGAATCATTTGATTCGAGTCTATACGCGTAGAAACGATGGTCTAAATTCTAGCCCAAAGGTGCGGGCTGTTACAATATTCCTAAAAAATAAATTCTGGCAAGATGTTGACTCTCAACAATGTTCTCCATGTTCCTACTATTAGGAAGAACTTAGTTTAGATTATACTTCTCATTAAAAACAGGTTTAAGTATGTGTTTGCCTTAGATAAAGTTGATAAGCAAGAATGAAACGTATGTAGGAAAGGATCACGTCAATGAGGTCCTTTTTAAACTTGATGTAATGCCTGTTGAAATGAACAAAGTTTAGGATTATTCTTACTTTTTAGAATCAAATAATTTATGGCATAGTCGTTTAGGACATGTTAATTACAAAACCTGTGAAAATTGATTAGTTTGAAAGTCTTACCTAACTTTGAGTGCAATAAATCAAAGTGTCAAATGTGTGAAATCTAATTATGCTAAGCATCTGTATAAGTTTGTCAAAAAGAATTCCAATACCTTACACTTAATCATACAGACATTTATGACATAAAATCAATACCATTTCATGGTGGGAAAAAAATATTACATAACTTTTATTGACGATTACACTAGATATTGTTATGTTTATTTGTTAAATGGTAAAGATGAAGAAATAGACACATTTAGGCAATATAAAGCTGAAGTTGAAAATTAGTTGGATAAAAAGATCAAAATGATAAGAAGTGATACGGGTGGAGAGTATGAATTTCCTTTTGTGGAGATATGTTTAGAAAATTGAATTGTCCATCAAACTAATAACCCGTATTCACCTCAATCAAATGGGATTATATTGTAGAATGAGAAAAAACAAATATTAAAGAAAATGATAAATGCATTACTTATAAGTTCAGCTTTACCGCAAAACTAATGGGAGAAAGCTATCCTTACAACAAATTGAATACTTAATAGAGTTATCCATGACAAGACACATTCTATTCCATATGAAGTATGAAAAGGAAGGAAACACAGCTTTAAATGTTTCAAAATATGTGGGTGCCTAGCTAAAGGCCTAGTTTCTATACCTAAAAGGGTAGAAATAGGACTTAAGACTGTGGATTGTGTGCTCATCGAATATGCTACAAGTAGTAAAGCATGTTGATTTTTGGTTCATAAATCCAAACATCTAGATATTCATGAAAATATGATAATTGAATCAGATAATGATCAGTTCTCTTAACATATTAATCTGTATAAAATTAGACATGAGCTGTCTAGTGTAGGATTTAACGACCTCGATATGAACCAAATAAAAATATACTTAATGATGAGAATCCAAGGTGCAGTACACGACAAAGAACGTAAACTTCATTTGGATCAAATTTTGTAATATTTCTTCTTGAAAATAAGCCTCAAACGTTTAAAGAAGCGATGTCATCTTCGGCCTCATCTTTTTTAAAAAGAGGCAATCAATAGTGAGATTGATTCAATCTTGAGCAACCATACTTAGAAATTGGTTGATCTTCCTCCAAAAAATAAACCTTTAGTTCTGAATGGATCATTAAAAGGAAAATGAAAGTTGGTGGCATTATTAATAAATACAAGGCAAGACTTATTGTAAAAGGCTTTAGATAAAAAAAAGGGCCTTGATTACTTGAACACATACTCACCTTTAATAAGGATAATGTTTATTTAGATGTTGATAGCATTAGCGATGATATATGATCTTGAAATTCATCAAATGGATATAAAAACAACATTCTTAAATGGAGAATTTGAGAAAAAAATTTACATGGAACAACCCGAGGGTTTTGTGGTTCCTGGTAAAGAAAAGAAAGTGTACAAACTTGTTAAGTCACTTTATGAACTATAACAAACACCCAAACAGTGAGATGAAAAGTTTGACCAAATCATATTGGCAAATAATTTCAAAATAAACGAATGTGATAAATATGCTTACATTAAAGACACTTCAAATCACAAAGTCATTGTTTGTTTATATGTGGATGATGTGTTGATCATAAGTAGAGATATTTCTAATGCTACAAAACGAATGCTTGAGAACAAGTTTGATATGAAAAAACTTGAAATTATGGATATGATCTTAGGGATAATAATTCACATAACTCCACAAGGGTTGACATTGTCACAGTCTTAATACATAGAAAAAGTACTTGACAAATTTAAGTATTTAGACTTCAGTATTGCCAAGACCCATTAGACATGAGCTTTACACTTCAAAAGAATGAAGGTAAAAGTGATTCACAGTTGAACTACGCAATAGTTTTGGGAATTTTGATGTATATCATGAATTGTACACAACCAGACATAGCATATGATATTAGTAAATTGAATCGGTACCCGAGTAACCCCAATTATACTCATTGGATAGCAATGAAAGAGTTTTGGGATATCTAAACATACTCAAGACTATTCTTTGCATTAACAAATATCCAATAGAAATTTAAGGATATAGTTATGCATCACCGGATCGCATGAAGTAAAATTCATGAGTGGATATGTATTTACTTTAGATGGAGGAGCAGTCTCTTGAAAATCATCCAAATAGACATGTATTGCCTTCTCTACAATGAAATTTGAATTTATCACATTAGATAAAGTCGATGAAGAAGCCGAATGGCTTCAAAATTTTTTGAAAGATATTACTTATTGGCCCAAACTTTTAGCATCAGTATGCATATACTGTGATAGTCAAGCAACAATAGGTAGGGCAGAAAGCATGATGTATAACGGTAAATCTCATCATACAAAACGAACAGAATACTGTAAGGAACTACTATCTAGTGGAATTATCATGATTGACTATGTGAGGTCAAAGAATAATGTGTCAGATTCACTTACAAAAGGACTATCTAGGGAGGGAGTTGTGAGATCATCGAAGGAAATGAGTTTATAGCCTAGGACAAGTCATCATGGCAGTAACTCTACCTAGCATACTGGAGATCCCAAGAGTTAGGTTCAAGGAGATCAAACAAAGTTGTGACTGATGGTTCAACATTGTCAATACACTCAACTCATTCTCATGATGAAGATAATGTTCAAAAAATAAGAATAAGGCTTATGGTTGAAGCTTTTTAATGATTCTTAATTTTGGTAGGTTTGACCAAATAGTTTGATCTACAAGATTAAACGTTTAGGAATTACCTACATGAGGGTGAAGTGGAAACCGTTTCAAAGAGAATGATAGTAAAGGCATATTCTCTTAGCTCTAATGAAACAGGACGTGTTCATGGATGAAACGGATAAAATCGTGAGAACCATAAACGATAAAAAACTGGTTGTGTGACTTGTGTTGTCTAGGTGTACATTAAAGCTCGACGGTTCAAAGATATCACATATATCGATTGACCGAGTACATCCGATGCAAGTTCACTACGGAAAGTTCAAAGAGAGACCCACTTATCTAGATGCAACTAGTCTTTGCTTGTAAATAACACACTTGTCCATAAATTTATTATAAAATAGTCATTCGCCATTCATGTGGGGGATTGTTAGATTTTAAGAGGTATGAATGAATGAATAGGTGTTTTTTTCGAAAAGACACCAAGAGAAAGGATGAAATTTGAATTGACACCTTTTTAATTTGGATGGTTATGACCTTTTCGAGGGATTGTGACATTTTTGAAGACTTGAACTTTTTTCAAAGAGTTGCACCTTTATGAAGGGGTGCACCTTTTTGAACCATTGCTTTTTCGTGAAGCAACACCTTGATGGCTATAAATACCTAAATTTTTCCTCAGGTATAGAGATGAAAATTTCAAGAAAAAAAACTCATATTTCTTGAAAAACTCTAGTGTGATTTGCTATCGTTGAGTGTATTTGTAGTTTGATAGAATGTAAGGTACCATTATTCTGGAAAAGTGATTCATTTTATTCTAGGAGGATATATTTCATAATCTCGGGTACTTGAGGGGAATAGTGTACTTAAGGACACAACGTGAATTCAGTGGACTTAAATATTTTTGTTTCATCTCTTTTTTCTTAAAGTTGGTTTTACTGTTTTTCCAGAAAATAGTTTGAACTCTATATTGATAGTTCTTCAATTGTTTGAACTTGTGTTTGAAGTTCTTGAAACTTCATTTTGATAGTTCATAAGTTGGTTGAACTTGTGTTGAAGTTCTTAACATTTGATTTTTTTTATTTTCAAGAAAATAATTTGAAGTTCATTTTTGGTTGTTCCTAAGTTAGGTTGAACTTATTGTTAAAAGTTAAAAGTTGTAAATATAGAGTTTAAACTTCATTTGATTATTCATATGTTAATTTGAACATGTGTTTGAAGTTATTGTTGAAAAAATAAAGATTTGACTAAACCCGAGAAAAACAACAATTTTTTTATTTCATTATTTAGATAACAATTTTTTTTAAAATGTATCAAGACGCATATGTATCAAGGCGAAATATATATATATAAATCAAAAACTGTAAAATGTGGTATATTAAGTAATTAGGTAAAATTGTGATAAAAAAAGTTATTAGTACCTTAATGTATGATATTTATGTAAGTTACCCAAAAATTAATTATCAGCCCATTTAAAGGACAATTCGTACAATTTCAAAGAACTTATTGACATATGGGCAAATCATAAAATCTTAAATTGTGTAATGGCATTGGCTCTACCTAGATATAGAAGGGGGTTAGCCTTTATACAGACGAAAAAAAGATTGTAGAGAGGGTGGATTACCGGAAGAGCTTTAGGAAAGCAAGTATAGATATAACTATTTGTTTCCGAAGTTTAGTAACTAGTCATTTCTTTTCTGCTTGAGGCTTTGAAGATGCTAACACCGTTCCTGAAAGGTGGTTAAATTCTCTAGGGTGCTCTTTAGGCGTAAATATTGGTTGTCTATGATAATATCTCATAATTTACCGGGAAAAAAAAAAACTTAAAATTGCAAAGATGACCCAAATTACAAAATTTTCTGCCACCAAATTACAGCTTAGTGAAACAAGCTTCCAACACAAACACTGATTGTATCACTGAACCTAATATATGAAATACTAATGAAATAAGGAGCAACAATTGACTGGGAAATAAGTAACTATGAAGGGATTACTAGAAGGAGATGAGAAGCAGTGAACACAGACTAGGGGATGAGATATAGAGTTTGCCTAAGCACATACAATACGCATAAATCACGTTTCTTTTCTAATCCCAAGTCGTATTTAACCAAATGATAATTGGGTCTAGATCCCAAATAAAACTCTCCAACATTTCAATCGGCTTAATAATCTTACGTCTCATTCACCCCTTCAGCCCATCGGTGTGTATGTAATAAGTTTGGTTCACAACACGCAGCCTTCACGTTGTGGTGGCTATCTTGATTCATATCTACTTTAAGAAAAATTTCTCGCAGGAACAATATCACGAGGCCTAATGCACTACATAGATGCATCAGCGACATAAATTAAACCCAACAAATCTAACAACACTAGAATAATTGTAATTTGTAAGCACTAGCACTGACCTAATTAAAATACAAAAATTAAGGAGATGTATGAAGTTCAAAATCCCCAAAGGCATATGAAGAATGCATCTCACATGATGGAGCATGCGTGGGGGTTGTCATCGCTGAAAAGAGAAGCAACTGCTTCATCTGATGCAACTGCAACTGAATAAACTGCTGGAGTGTGGAAGAATGTGTGTACACTTGGTGCTGCGACGTTTCTTGAGGTATCGTAGTAATGGCTGATAATGTGATTTGGATATTGATAAAATGAAGCAAAATGTGAGTATCCAACTGGATATGGCCATGGCTCTGCTGCTTTCCCTGTCCGCTTTAGTGCCTTTAGCACTTTCTTCTCTTCCAATCCGTACCCTCTTACCGTAACTTTCTGGGTTTCCATGTCAATTTCTATACTGTCTACACCTGATGAAATTTGTTCTCAAGGAATAAATAACAAGTACATGATGATGTATGTTTAATTTGTGTAGAAGTTGTCCTTCAATCTACAATTTCAAATGTATTCTAATTTTTATTTTATAATAGTAGTATCCAGGTCGACAATTATTTCACTGTATACCCGTTTACTCGTGGCAATGCAGCTCTGTCCATGAAAGCTTACTTAAGCACATGGGGAGAAATAATCACCTAGTGCATTTTGTTTCTAATGGGATTTGTTCGAATCGTGTACTATTTAACTTAAAGTCACATCAAATGGAAATCCTGGCTAGACCAACTAATTAATTGTTTGAAACAATTGGCACTTGTATTGCTAACGCCAGAATCTTCTCTAAGAGGCTCAAACTAAATAAACACAAAAGAAACTAAAGGGGGTTTAACAGATTATACATACATAAAAAATTATTTTAACTAAATATAAGTAGCTTAATTTTCAACCGAAAAGATTTGGTGAACCCCTCGATCTTATCTGGCCCTGCCTCTGCTACTACTTTCACTTAACAAGTTAACACCATCTATTCCATCATAGCAATTTTGTTCCAAAAAATTTGCATTATATATAATAGTTGGAAACATTTCCTTCTGGTTGCATACACAGTGTTATTTGTACCTGAAACCAACTTAATGCTATCCATATTACTCCTAATCTTAATAGTAGTACTGTTTTCTTACATTTAATTTTCTAGGGAGGACTCATCGATAACCCTTACCACTCATTTGTACAGAAAAGGGAAAGCACTATATCATCTCTTCTAGTAATACATTTACTTGAGACAGCGTACACATCACCTTCTCAAACCTCACTAGTGGGATTACAGTGAATCGTGACCTATCTCAAGCTCAAAAGCTAACTCATGAGGTGAAGATTATCTAAGTCAATATAATCAAACTACCAGTCCATTCCCTGTGGGACTTTTTACCCACTCTAACACCCCTCACGCCCAAATCCAACTGACATTGGCGCATCGATCGGGAACCCAAAACGGGGATGGACCTAGCTCTGATACCATGTCAATAATGGACCTTGGGTATAGCTCAACCTCAAAAGCTAGCTCATGAGGTGAGGATTATCCAAGTCATATAAGCAAACTACCAGTCCATTTTCCAACCAATGTGAGGCTTTTTTACCCACTCTAACAATGCTATTGTTGTAGGTGTTGTTCCAGGTATACATGGAGAAAGAAAACTCATTTTTGGTCGTGATAGTGATGAGCAATGTGACTGACCTTTAAGTTTGAAAAGAGCTTTTCTTAGCTTGGCAGCACATCCTTCACAATCCAAGTTTGGAACTCTTATCTCCACCATGATCTTCAAGATATAAGATAATAACATCATCCATATTTTTACTCCAAAAATATTATATATACATAGAAATTAAAGAGACGAAAAAGAGAGACTTACAGACATGTTGATGGAACAATGTAGTTGAATTCAAGACTTTTGAGAAAGAGAGGCAGCCTTGCGTTGGTCTTCTAGACCTTAATTCTAGTGAGTCAACAAAACTCTGGCTCTCTTTAAATTTGTTTCAAGTATACTAGGTTCTGCACCCTTATATTTATGCAACTTAATTCTAACAAGTCACCTTACCTAACACCAAGTTTGTGTATTTATGAAGCTAGCTAGGTTGGACAGAGGTACTAATTACTGCTCCCTTCATCAAAACATAACATTGCTGAGTGTTGCATTGGTTTTTGAAATTTGAAAGGTCGGCCGATTTCACGCGTGGACGATTGGGACGTTGGCGTGATCATCACCTTTAACCCCCACCACCCCAATGGCCCAACCCCCAAAACACCTTTCTCTGCTTCTACTTTATTATAATTTTTTACTATATACCATAAAAAGTTATTGAGACAAAGATACTATCATATCATATGTAGCCAATTAAGTTGACAACTGGACCACTTCTACCTAGTGTGCCAAAACAATGTTGTTGCATGCTTTCATGCAAGCTTTGTGTAACAACCTAAAACTATGTGAATTTGTGATTTTGTATGATTTGACTGTTTTATTCTTCTCCATAGTTGCATTATGATATTTCTGGAGTATGGAGTGATTGGCATAATTTTCTATGCATTTTGGTATCATTTATGCAATATTGTGGTTTTTTATGGTTTTGAGAGTCTTATTTTGGACTTATGTGGATATCTTTTGATCCATGCGACGAATGGCTGAAAGGACTAGGCCAGCAGCTCCGGAATATCGATTTTAGGCTAGGTAGACTTTTGGTTCGGGTCCCAGTGCACCCGAGCTCCTTTCGACCTATTGGTCGGAAAGTTGAAAAATTAGAAATATGGGTGTGGGATCCACATTTGATCGAAATGACCTCGGATGGAAAATCCGACTTCGCCAGAAGATCCGAAATGTTGATTTTAGGGTGTTAGGATATTTGGTATGATTTTACGGCTTTCAAAATCTCATTTCGATCCTCGGTTTGAAAAATTGTAATTTCTAGTTTCGGGGGTCAACTTTGTGAAAACGACGTTTTCTTGAAAATATGATATCGTCATCGCATTCGGAACGTCGAATTTAATGTGATTGCATAGTTCGTTTGCATAAATCGGACTCCAAACGAATCCTGGGCACCCCGTCGAATTCCATTTCGACTTAAAGGAAAAAAATCTGAACAGCTATCGCAGAAAATCTGCAATAAATAGCAGATTTTTCACGCGTTTTAGTCCATTTTGCTAATTTTCATCTTGGCTCCTGGGAGTTAAACCTTAAAATAGTTTGAGAGCTTAAAAGTGAAGTTTGTGGGAGCTTGGGAACATAGATTAACATATATTTCTTGGTTTTATTACGGATTTAAGGTAAAAATTCATCCATTTTCTTAATAATTTCTTTATAAATTCCTCAAAACCCCAAAAATTTTAGGGCATGATTTTAAACCAAAATTTCACTTTTTTCACTTGAATAATATATTTATCTCATAATTACAAGTTTTTCATTAATTTAACCTTCAAAACAACTCCGATTCTTGATTTTAATCTGGATTTCAAAATTTTACCCGGTAAAGCTCAAAAATGATTTTTATTCGATTTGAACCCCGATTTTTACTCGATTTAACTTGAGTTTTCAGCTATAGGTTCCTAAGAATATGGGAAACATGTTTTTGTAGTAAAGTTTCAATTTTTCCCTTCTTTTTCGAAAATTCATTTTGGGGATCCGTTTTGACCCTAAATCAAAAGTAGTCAATATGGGTGTCGTTGGTTTTATTTTGACGCGTAGATTTCATATTTGATATTTTTAGTAGAGTTCAGAATTATTCGTAAAAAGTAAGATCGCGGGTTCAAGTGTAGCGAACCGGTTTCGGCTTTCAAGGTAGGTTATGGCTTAACTCTTTTAGATTGGGTTGAGTAGTAAATGATGATACAAAATGCATGTTAAGGGTGGGAACTAATCATGAAAATGGAAATTTATGTGTTGTGTCTGTGTGGGGGCCTATATGTGATGTAATTGTCGAAATTGAGTTATTATGTGATATGTGTGACCGTGTGGGGTCCTATGTGATATTGATAATCTTGAATACATGTGAATAATTGTATTGTGTTGTTAAAATGCTTAATGTGGTACCATTGGTGTATTGTGATTATATTCATACTTTATTGGCATATGGGACATATGAAAATTCATGGATGAAACGAAAATAATGAGTGGATATTGGCTCATGTGGTTGTGTAAATGTATCATTGTAGTTGGCTGTGAAAATATGTCATGTGTTTAGTTGTGGAGATAGTCATTGTGATTGGTTGTGGGCATTACATCTTCATATCATACTCATTCATGAAATATTGGTACCACCATGGCAACATCTGAGAAACACTGCAATACCTTTTTAAAAGATATGGTAACACCTTATAAAACTCTTTCTGAGGGATGTACCGAAAAGCAGATATGAGATATGTAGATTGTATATCAGTTGACGAATCCCCCCATGGGTCCTATGTCGGGAAGCTTTAGCTCCGTAGGTATATACAGGGATTGTGCGACGATCTCAGAGGTTGTGCGACTACCTTGTGCATCATCATCATCATCATCACATACATTGCACTTACTTTATTATATTTATGTTGTGTTGTATTGCCTTATTGACTTGTCATCTATGTATTTGTCTTATCTTCCTTTAATTGTATTTGATTATCTTGTATCTACATGTTCTCTATTGTTCTATTTATATGTGACATAATGTATACTTGTGTTCTATATCTTGGTGTGTCATTGTAATATATGTGATATATATTAGGATTGTTAGTGCAAGCGGTGGGCTACCATTGTGGGACATTTTTTGATTGCAGGTAACGTGCCCTTAATGTATATTTTGTATGCTTATTTACTATTTGCTTGGTCGGCCTATGATACCTACTGAGTACAAGTGGAATGTACTCATGCCTACTGCGCCCTTTTGGTGCAGGTCCTAGCTCGAGTATGCCTCAGATTTCTTGACTCAGGCGATTGTTAGAGCTTCCAAAGTAGCGGTTGGATATTCATGCATCCGAAGTTCACCTCTATCTTTCTAAAGTAGTTATGTCTTTATTAGTATTCAGAGATAGATATTATTCCTTTTGTGGTTATTTTTCCAATGTATTTGACTCTTGAATTGTATTAGTAGTTCTTACACTATTGACACCTAGTTTTGGGCATGATTGATATTTTGGATAAGTACTTTCCACATTGTTATGATTACTTATATGGTTCAGCTTCGTTCTAGAAGCCTTACCTTGGGATATTTTTTGTTTTTTCCTCCGTTCTTATCAGTTTGGGTGATAGGCTTACTTGTCAAGGTATGCCATAATAAGTGCCATCATGACCCTAGTTTTTGGATCGTGATAAAATTGGTATCAGAGCAACCAGGTTTCATTGGTCTCAACGGTGTAGGAATGAGATGTCTGATAGAGTCTCACAGATCGGTATGTAGACATCCGTATCTATCTTCGAGAGGCTATAGGACGCCTTTAGGAAACTTTCCTTATTTTATTCTTTATCGTGCAAAGTTCTTACATACCTTGTGTTCTAAGTTGTGTTTCACTCTTTCTGCGTCAATGGTGTGGCTTATACTACTATCAATTGATAAATGCTGTGAGAAATTAGTGGATGTCATTTGTCGGTTGTAGGCTTGTTAATGCTCCTGAGTTGTCATGCAATCAGTTTGTTGATGCCTTTCTGGAGAGATTTGTGCCTCAGTTTGAGAGATCGTATGCGGGACGAGTTTGATCATTTGGAGCAGGGCTCCATGACAGTTTCTTTTAGTATAAGGCATGCTTCCATGCCCGGTCCTGATATTTCTATGATAGCATTTTCACCGGGTTTGAGAAGATTCAAAAGTTTGTGAAGGGTTTGGTTGTCTCTCTTCAGTTGGCTACGTCTCATATAGTTATGCTTGGAGCTACTCTTTAGAGTATTGTGGATCACGCTAAGATAACAGAGGGTATTATTAGTGTATCTCAGGGAGGCGCCAAGAGGGTGTGTCATTTTGGTGAGTTTAGGAGTCTAACCTATCGAGGTAGAGATTTTAGAGGTTCTCGTGGATATAATAGTAGGCCAGTGTAGGTGAATTTATAGAGTTCAGCTGGTGGATCTTCTGGTTCAGCAGTTCAGGGTGGCCGTTTAGGCTCAGTTGTACTTTCTCTTGTTGAGACTGGTCGTAGAGGTTGCTATGTGTGTGATGAGATTGGCCATGTGGCCAAGGACTGTTGTTGTTGTATGTTTAGAGCTACTCCTATTTTAGTTGTGAGAGGTAGGGGTTCTACCAAATGTGCAATAGATAGAGATGGTAGATCCCGTGTTGGTGGTTGTGGGGCTACTCAGCCAGTTGGTAGTCGTGGATAGTGTTATGCTATACCAGCCAGACCTGAGATAGAGGCTTCTGATATTTTGATTACGGGTATCATCTCCGTTTGTTTCAGATCTGCATTTGTATTATTTGATCCTGGATTGACTTTCTCCTATGCATCTGTGTATTTTACTTTGGGTTTTGATTCTGTTACTGAGCCTCTTTCCATGCTTATTTATGTATCTACCTCGGTAGGTGATTCTTTAGTGGTGGATCGGGTGTATCCATTTTGTGTTGTGACTTTTGCTGGGCGTGAAACTTTGATAGACTTGCTTGTATTAGACATGGTCGATTTTGATACTATTTTGGGTATGGATTGGTTGGATCCTTCTCATGCCGTCCTAAATTGTTATGTCAAGACTGTGACTTTAGCTTCGTCGGGTATGCCAAGGATAGCTTGGAAGGGTACACTTCATTCGGGTCCTAAGAGGATTATATCTTATGTTTAGGCTCGTAATTAGTTGAGAAGGGGTGTTTATATTACTTGGACCATATTCGTGACACTAGTATTATTTTGCCTCCTTTCTTGGATTTTGTCCTTGTCGTCCGTGATTTTATGGATGTGTTCCCTACAGACTTGCCAAGTATGCCATCGGATCGAGATATTGATTTTATTATTGATGTTGAGTCAGGAAACAAGCCCATTTCTATCCCTCCTTACAGGATGGCCCCAATAGAGTTGAAAGGAACTGAAGGATCAATTGCAGGATTTGTTCGATAAGGGGTTTATCTGACCTAGTGTTTCACCTTGGGGTGCGCCTGTCTTGTTTGTGAAGAGAAAGGATGAGTCTATACGGATGTGAATTTATTATCACCAATTGAATAAGGTGATGGTTAAGAATAAGTGTACTTTTCTTTGCATTGATGATTTGTTTGATCAACTTTGGGTGTTATAGCATTTTTGAGGATTGATTTGAGATTCGTTTATCACCAGTTGAGGATTAGAGCATCGAATATTATGAAAATAGCTTTTCGGACTCGATATAGTCATTATGAGTTCTTGATCATGTCTTTTGGTTTGACCAATTCTCCTGCCGCGTTCATGGAGTTGATAAATTGGGTATTTCAACCATATCTTGACTCCTTTGTTATGGTATTTAAAGATGATATCTTGGTTTATTCCAAGAGTAAGGTTGAGCATGAAGAGCATTTGTGAATTGTGCTTCAGAGATTGAGAGATGAGAAGTTGTATGCTAAGTTCTCTAAGTGCGAGTTTTAGTTGGAGTCAGTTTCTTTCTTGGATCATGTGATGACTAAGGAAGGTATTATAGTTAATCCAGCTAAGGTTGCAGCAGTTTGTGATTGGACTAGACCTACTTCGCCCATCGAGATTCGGAGTTTTATTGGCTTGGACAGGTATTATTAGTGTTTTGTTAAGGGTTTCTCTTCCATTGCAGCTCCGTCGACCAAGTTGACTCAGAAGAAGAATTTTTTTCAGTTGTATGATGTTGTGAGGCGAGCTTTCAAAAACTCAAGGATTTGTTGACTTCAGCTCCTATTTCGCTTTGCCTAAGGAGGGCGTAAGCTTTATTGTCTTTTGTGATGTTTCAGGTGTTGGGTTAGGTATTGTGTTGATGCAGAAGGGCAAGGTAATTGTGTATGCGTCTTGCTAAGATTAGAGCCTCATGAGAGGATTTATCCTACCCATGATTTGGAGCTATTTGTAGTTGTGTTTGCCTTGATGTTGTGAAGGCACTACTTGTATGGAGTCTATTGTGATATCTTCTCAGATCATCGTAGCCTTCAGTACTTCTTTACTCAGCGAGATCTTAATATGAGGCAGCGTCATTGGCTTGAGTTGCTTAAGGATTATGACTTGACTATTCTCTACCATCCGGGCAAGGCTAATGTTGTTGCGGATGCCTTGAACCGAAAGTTGACTAGCATAGGTAGCTTGGCACATTTTTTGACCCAGGAGAGGCCTTTGGACTTAGAGGTTCAATCTTTAGCTAACCAGATGGTTAGACTTGATATTTCAACATTTGGGCGTGTTTTGGCATTTGTGGATGCTAGTTCTTCTTTGATAGAGCAGATCCGAGCTCATTAGTTTCATGATGTTGGATTGAGGTCGATTCGAGACAAGGTATTGGGTGGAGAGGCTAAGGAAGCCTCACTTGATTCAGATGGAGTTTTACAAATTAGAGGCAGAGTTTGTGTGCTGAAAGCAGGTGACTGGATTAGGTTGATCTTAGGAGGCCCATGATTCCAGATATTCCATCCATCCAGGTATGACTAAGATATATCGTGATTCGAGACAGCACTATTGGTGGGGTGGTATGAGGTGAGATATAGTAGATTTTATGGCTCGTTGTCTATGTTGTCAGCGGGTAAAGGCCAAGCATATAAGACCTGGTGGTTTGCTTCAGAGATTATCCATTCCTGAGTGGAAGTGGAAACGCATCACTATGGACTTTGCGACTGGTTTGCCTCGTACATCTTATGGTTCTGACAGTGTTTGGGTCATCGTGGATCGATTGACCAAGTCAACTCATTTTATTTCAGTTCAAGTCTCATTCAGTACCGAGAGGTTGGCCTGTATCTACATTCATGAGATTGTGCATCGTCATGGTATGTCGGTGTTCATTATTTCAGATCGAGGTCCTGTGTTCATATCTCACTTTTGGAAGACTTTTCAGGATGAGTTGGGTACTTAGGTTGATCTTAGCACAACGTTTCACGCCCAGATTGATACCAGTCAAAGTGGACTATCCAGGTTTTGGAGGATATGCTTCATGCGTGCGCGATGGATTTTGGTGGCCAGTGGGAGCAACATTTGGCTTTAGCAAGTTTGCATATAGTAATAGCTACCATTCCAGTATTGATATGACTCCTTTTGAGGTGTTGTCGTTCCCCAGTAGGTTGGTTTGATGTTTTCGAGGTGAGACCTCGAGGTACGAACTTGCTTCATGAATCTTTGGATAGGGTCCGAGTCATTCAGGATAGACTTAGAGCAGCTCAAAGTAGGAAGAAGTGTTATACTGATCGTAGACTTTATGCCTTGAGATTTGGTGTTGGTGATCGTGTTTTCCTTTGAGTTTCACCCATAAAGGGTGTGGTGAGGTTTGGAAAGAGGGGCAAGCTTAGCCCCAGGTATATTGGTCCATTTGAGATTCTTCGGATTATTGGTGATGTGGATTATGAGTTGGCTTTGCCCCTTGATCTATCAGTTGTTCTCCAATTTTTCATGTTTCTATGCTTCGTCGTTATATTCCAGAAGAGTCCCATGTCATTCATTGGGAGTCGGTTCAGTTAGATAAGCGGTTGCCCTTTGTTGAGGAGCCAATTTTTATTTTGGCTAGGGATGTTAGGCAGTTGTGCTCTAGAGTAATCCTTGTGGTTCAGGTCCAGTGGCAACATCTACCTTTAGATGAGGCTACTTGGGAGGTTAAGTCTAATATGCGTAGTTCCAATCCCCATCTTTTCACTGATTTAGGTATTTCCTTGCCTTAGTTCGAGGACGAACTGGATTTTTAGTGGTGGATGATATAACGACCTAAAAATTTGATGAAATATGTGAAATTTGTGATTTTGTGTGATTTGACTATTTTATCTCTCCCCGTAGTTGTATTATGATATTTCTGGAGTGTGGGAGTGATTGGCATAATTTTCGATGAATTTTGGTATCATTTATGCAATATTGTGGTTTTTTATGGCTTCGAGAGCCTTATTTTAGACTTATGCGGATATATTTTGATCCGTACGACGGATGACCGAACGGACTATGCTAGAAGCTCTGGAATATCGATTTTAGGCTAGGTAGACCTTTGGTTCGGGTCCC
Source organism: Capsicum annuum (assembly GCF_002878395.1). Classification (NCBI taxonomy): domain Eukaryota; kingdom Viridiplantae; phylum Streptophyta; class Magnoliopsida; order Solanales; family Solanaceae; genus Capsicum; species Capsicum annuum. Next base: position 213,529,755 of record NC_061113.1, read on the forward strand.
AGTGCACCCGAGCTCATTTCGACCTATTGATCGAAAAGTTGGAAAATTGGAAATATGGGTGTGGGATCCACATTTGATCGAAATAACCTCGGATGGAAAATTTGACTTTGCCGGTAGATCCGGAATGTTGATTTTAGGGTGTTAGCATGTTTGGTATGATTTTACGACTTTTAAAATCTCATTTCGACCCTCGATTTAGAAAATTATAATTTCGAATTTCGGGGGTCAACTTTGTGAAAACGACTTTTTCTTGAAAATATGATATCGCCATCGCGTTCAAAACGTTGAATTTAGTGTGGTTGCATAGGTCATTTGCATAAATCAGACTCCGAACGAATCTTGGGCACCCCGTCGAAGTCCATTTTGACTTAAAGGAAAAAATCTGCACAGCTATTGCAGAAAATCTGCAATAAATAGCAGATTTTTCACGTTTTTTGGTCCATTTTGCTCATTTTCATCTTGGCTCTTGGGAGTTAAACCCTAAAATAGTTTGAGAGTTTAAAAGTGAAGTTTGTGGGAGCTTGGGAACATAGATTAACATCTATTTCTTGGTTTTATTACGGATTTAAGGTAAGAATTCACCCCTTTTCTTAATAATTTCTTGATAAATTTCTCAAAACTCCAAAAATTTTAAGGCATGATTTTAAACCAAAATTTCACTCTTTTCACTTGAATAATACTTTTATCTCATAATTACTAGTTTTTTTTTTTTTTATCAATTTAACCTTCAAAACAACTCCGATTCTTGATTTTAACTCGGATTTCAAAGATTTTATCCGGTAAAGCTCAAAAATGGTTTTTCTTTGATTTGAACCCCATTTTTTTACTCGATTTAACTTAGGTTTTCAGCCGTAGGTTTCTAAAAATATGGGGAACATGTTTTTGATGTAAAGTTTCGATTTTGCCCTTCTTTTTTGAAAATCCATTTTGGGGGTCCATTTTGACCCCGAATCAAAAGTAGTCAATATGGGTGTTGTTGGTTTTGTTTTGATGCATTGATTTTATATTTGATATTTTAAGTAGAGTTCGGGATTGTTTGTAAAAAGTAAGGTCGCGGGTTCAAGTGTAACAGATCGATTTCAACTTTCGAGGTAGGTTATGGCTTAACTCTTTCAGACTGGCTTGGGTAGTAAATGATGATACAAAATGCATGTTAAGGGTGTGAACTGATCATGAAAATGACAATTTATGTGTTGTGCCCGTGTGGGGGCTTATATGTGATGTAATTGTCGAAATTGAGTTATTATGTGATATGTGTGACCATGTGAGGTCCTATGTGATATTGATAGCCTTGAATACATGTGAATAATTGTATTGTGTTGTTAAAATTCTTAATGTTGTACCATTGATGTATTGTAATTATATTATTGTAATTATATTCATACTTTATTGGCATATGGGACGTGGAAATTCATGGATGAAACGAAAATAATGAGTGAATATTGACTCATGTGGTTGTGGAAATGTATCATTGTGGTTGGTTATGGAAATATATCATGTGGTTGGTTGTGGAAATAGTCATTGTGATTGGTTGTGGGCATTACATCTTCATATCATACTCATTCATGAAACATTGGTACCACCGTGGCAACATCTGAGAAACACTGACAACACCTTTTTAAAAGATATGGTAACACCTTATAAAATCCTTTCCAAGGGATTTGCAGGAAAGGAGATATGAGATATGTGGATTGTATATGGGTTGACGAACCGCCCATGGGTCCTACGTCGGGAAGATTTAGCTCCGTAGGTGTATATGGGGATTGTGCGATGATCTCAAAGGTTGTGTGACGATCTCGTGCATCATCATCATATATATTGCACTTACTTTATTGTGTTTATGTTGTGTTGTATTGCCTTACTGACTTGTCATCTATGTATTTATCTTATCTTCCTTTAATTGTATTTGATGATCTTTTATCTACATGTTCTCTATTATTCTATTTATATGTGACATAATGTATACTTGTGTTCTATATCTTTGTGTGTCGTTGTAATATATGTGATATATATTAGAACTGTTAGTGCAAGCGGTGTGGGCTACCATTGTGGAACATTTTTTGATTGCAGGTGACGTGCCCTTAGTGTATATTTGTATGCTTTATTTACTACTTTGCTTGGTCGGCCTATGATACCTACTGAGTACAAGTGGACCGTACTCATGCCTACTGCGCCTTTTCAGTGCAGGTCCTAGCGCGAGTGTGCCTCATATTTCTTGACTCGAGCGATTGTTGGAGCTTCCAAGGTAGCGGTTGGATATTCATGCGTCCGAAGTTCACCTCTATCTTTCTAAAGTAGTTATGTCTTTATTAGTATTCAGAGACAGATACTATTCCTTTTGTGGTTATTTTTCTGATGTATTTGACTCTTGGATTGTATTAGTAGTTCTTACACTATTGACATCTGGTTTTGGGCATGATTGGTATTTTGGATAAGTTTTTTCCGCATTGTTATGATTACTTATATGGTTCGACTTCGTTCTAGAAGCCTTACCTTGGGATATTTTTTGTCTTTTTCTCTTTTTCTCTTTTCTTATCAGTTTGGGTGATAGACTTACTTGTCAAGATATGCCACGACAAGTGTTATCATGACCCTCGTTTTTAGATCGTGACACTTTGTAGGTGTAATTCTTTCCTGTGATTACTGTGTTGAATGATGAATTATGGTGAGGTAAGAATTTTCGTATTTTCAACCTTTTGAAGGCCACGATTTACGAACAGATAATCAAATAATGTGATAATGAAATTAATCCTAGGATTTAATTCATATGCTGACAGTATAATAATCTATGCCTTTTAATTTGTTGTACTTTTACCACATAACTTTCATCACTTTTTGGGGTCGTTTGGTACGGATGATATGATAAAGTTATCTCATGGATTGAGATGTGTTATAAATAATCTCATCATTTCAATACGAATGATGAGATAAATAATTTTTGAAATTAATTAATACATCTAAACAATCGAAGTATAAACTAATCCTACATTTTAATTAGAGATTATTATCTGCTATCACTCATATCAATTACTCGTCAAGCTATAACAGTAGTGAATATACGATTAAAATTATGTGCTGAGCCGAGCACTCTATATAGCTTCAACTCAAACTCTACATAACCAGTTAAGAAATCTATCAAATACATGAATATTAAATTTTCAAACCAAGTAACTTAAACGATCAATGAATTCAATGATATTTCAAATCTATAACGTTTAAGTTATCAATCCGCTTCACTAAGAGTTAAATTCTTGGTAGTAAAATATATGCACTATATGTGTTAGAGAATATTCTTATAAAAGGCTACAAAAATTAGGAAAATGACGTAAAAGAAAACAGATTTTCCCATTCTCTGTATCATTTACTATTCTAGTGAACAATTTTCATCTTGACAGAGGTGCATAATGCTCATGGTGCAAAAGCTCTATTTGGTAACATGATTAGTACCAACATGATGATTGATGATGATGGAGTTCAGTAAATAATGATTGTGGCTGCCAAGAGCCTATCAAGCACAATTAATACGTGGCACATGTTGTCATTACCATTTCAAAATTTCAAACCTCTCTGTTACCACAATGTCCAATTAATTATTAGTGAACATTTGGTCATGATCAAATATTACTCATTTTATTTTTATTTTTTGAAAGTTGGAGTAATGTTTGATCACATTTTTCGTAAAAAATATTTAGAATTTGAATGTAATTTTTTTAACTATAATTTATAGCTCAAATTTCTAAAAACTAAAAAAATCACTCAACTAATTTGTTTGAAACATAGAACAAATTTGTTCTAAAAGAGAAATTTCTTAAAATATATAGGCACATAAGATTAAATCTCATATATGAATCACGTATTACATAAAATTGTAAAAGAGAAAAAGATTCACTTTATTTAAAAAATTTTGAATTTGAAGTTGAAGTTGAGGAGTGTTTAGTTATCTAGCAAATGATATTTGATTGTTTGAATGTACTTTTCGTAAAAGAAAAAAATATGAAATACAATTTAAATAGAGTTAATATATTAAAAACAAAAGATAAAATTTGAAGAAAAATATATGTATAGTAAAAGTGAAAAAAAAAATGAAACTAAAAAAGAAAAGCAAAGCTTTAGGAATTTGTATTTGAAAACTTTATGATCAAATTACACTAATTATCTAATAAATTTAAAAAAAAATCAAAAAACAAATAAAACTATTTCATCGCCAAATGGATCACTAGTATTCCGTCCATAACAGATGATTGTATATGACAAATGCTAACGTCATTGAGCGAAAGAATCCTATACTAGGCGGTGATACTGTTTAATCTACCTATATTGTTACTTCATTATTTCAATTTATTTGTTTTAGTAATGTTAGTCAAACAACATTTACTGCGAGGCACAAAGTTGGCATATAAATGTTTTTCTACATATACATTTTATCATTGCAATTAAAAACACTAAGAGATCATTTAATTTGATTAGGTGTATAAGAATAATAGTTTCTTTTCGAGCATTTAATTTGATTAGCTGTATAAGAATAACAGTTTTTTCGTCTTAAAATAATTGACTATTTTCTAAAAATATTTATTTCAGTTTACTTGTCCTTTTTTTAAATTAAGTAAATCTTATTATGTTCTTCCTATATTTTCCTTATAATTAAATGACTAAATAAAATTTATATATTCAAATTTATATTTTCACAGCATAATTAATAAGATTAATTTGATAAAATAAATATGTAATAAATATTTTTGTAAGGAAAATAAGTGCCAAGTCAACACGATCAATTATTTTGAAATGAAGGGAGTATTGAATAGAATTTAAGTCTAGTGCACTCTTAATTTTTTTTTACACCATCAGGAAATTTTTACCTGCTGTAATAAGTGTAAAAATGGATGACCTGCTATAACAGATAAAAGGTACATGATGATGTAAAAATAAAATACACCGACAATGCATCAAACTTAAATTCTATTGAATAAAGTACCTCAATAATGTTAATATGAGTTATGCTTGTTGTAATCAGTTCTACTGAGATAATTTCTTATACACTGCCTAATTTAATGCATTAAAAATAATATGTGTTATTTGTTTACAAAGATGTGAAACTTTTTTAAGGTAAATTATGTCTTTAATCATGCTTTGACCGGTACTAATTATACACAACATAATACCAAATAGGAGTTGCTTGGTAGGATATATTGGGAATCTAATACTATATGTATTAGTTATGATATTATTTAATTCTTTGTTTATTGAATTTTGAATCTATCTATAACTAATTCATATACTAGTTAAATATCCCAGTCAGCAATTAGTACATAGCAAATTATGATACTAGCAATATATAAGTTATTAATACTCTCTTCGTCTCAAATTGAGATGTCATATTGATTAAGAAAAATAATTAATAACATGACTAATTTACCATAGTACCCCTATTAAATGATATTTACATTTTAATTTGAAGATAAAGTAATTCATGCAAAAGGTAAAACATAAAAAAAAAAATTGTCTCTTCTTAATTAATGAAAAAAATAAATAAATGGAAAATCAAATTAAGAAATTTGAAATGAAAGAAGTATATGAATAAATATTGATAAATACATAAATCTTAATAAATTAAACAAAAATAATAATAAAAACTAATCTTAGCATAATAATTTCTAATGTTACTAATTTTAACATTACTAACGCATTCCATTCAATATTATTCCTACATACAACACTTTTATATTGATTATTTTTTCTAATACACCTACTGAGAGAAAGAAAAAAAACTGTGAGAGAATAACATTTGGCTGCTGAAGTCACTGGAAAGATGGGGTGCCACATACATGAAGGTAAAAAGTTGGTTTTGGTGCCCATTGAAATCTCTGGTAGCCCAGTCAATTGACTCGGTCAGTCAAGAGTTATAATCAACTCACTATTTTAGAAAACAAAATTAATTTAACAAAATACTGCTTTTCTTTCTCCACTTTCAATTGCATGGCTCCAACTATTCAACCTCTCTTTTATACAACAATAATAAAGAAAGAAAAACCAGGAGAACCAGCAATAAATTATTGTACTGGAAAAAGCAGGTGCAAAAACACTTCTTTTCTGTTTCTCCTTTTCGATCAAACTCATTTTCATACAGAGTTTAAGTTATTTGCACCATTATTAAATCTTCTAAATGATATTTATATACATTAAGATATGTTACATGCTGCACAATACTATGAATTGTCTAAATTCTTATCTAGAAATCCCAAAGACAAAAATTAATAGATAAGGAAAATAGAGCAACTAATATATGGGTGATTTGATTTCTCAAATGATCACTCAACTAATAGTATTATGTCAAAAAATTCTTTTCTTTGTTGAAGAAAATTGGAATCCTGAGAAAGGTTTTTATCATTTAGGAAATCAACTCCAAATGTTCAAAATGCACTACAGATAGTATATAAGTTGGTGATCAATATCTAATCTGTATCTTTAATGTGACTTATAAAGAAAAAAAAAAGGTGACAAGCTCCAATATTAATTTTTTTATTGCATTACGCAAGTTCAGGAGGAAAAACTTTTCTCAACGTGGAATAGCATGTTATCTGACTAATTTAGTATTGACATGTATTTCGCTTTTTCCGTTTGAACAGAAAATATGCTGACCCCAACTTGTATGGTATTTGTTGTTGTTGTCGTTGCAATATTTATCTGAAATTTTGATTCAAGGGAATTTGAGCAGGCAGAAGAAAACTCATGGAAATTGGATATCAAAGGATTGGAAATCACAGAAGATCTACAGAGTCGTTTTGGCTTCCATTTAACCTTAACAAACCCTTTGCTAAATACTCTCTTCTTTTCTTCATCTTCCTCCTCGTACTTGTTTCATGCTTGTGGACAACCGTCCTCGACTCAACCTACGTAAGTTCCTTTATTTTACATTAATAATAATTGTTCACGTGTTAGCTGAGAGTTTTTCGAGAACCTCTCTACATCCACGAGGTGTGATGCACATTGTTGTTGTAGTAATTGTCATGTGAAATTTTAGCTTTTTTCTTTTTCTAAATTAATTTTGAATTTTTGTTGTGGTGTTTCGATATGTTCTAGGTAAGTAAGGCATTGCAAAGCAGGGGAGAATTTCCACTCAACTGCTCATCTGGTAACAATACAAGAACATGTCCTGTAAATTACTACCCATCAGACTACAAAATCATTAATGGCAAGCCTTCATCGTCTTCTCCAAAATGTCCACATTATTTCCATTGGATACACGAAGATTTAAAACCATGGAGGACAACAGGAATAACTGAAGAAATGGTGGAGAGGGCTAAGAGGACAGCCAATTTCAGGCTAGTAATTTTGAATGGAAGGGCTTATGTAGAAACATATGAAAAGGGGTTTCAAACTAGAGATGTTTTTACATTATGGGGAATTCTTCAGTTGTTAAGAAGGTACCCTGGAAAAATTCCTGATCTTGATATGATGTTCGATTGTGTCGATTGGCCTGTCGTAAGATCAAGTGATTTTGCTGGAGAAAATGCAATTGCTCCACCGCCTTTGTTTCGATATTGTGGAGATAGTCAAACGTTGGATATTGTTTTTCCTGATTGGTCTTTTTGGGGATGGTGAGGGTTCAAGTGTCATTGTAACTTTCGTGCATTCAGAACTATGTCGTTCGAACCCTCTCAAAATGTTGTCGCAATGGTGTTCACAAGACGGTATTTTTGAAGAGTTCGAGCAACGTAGGTTCAGAATGTTGATTTCTGAGACATTTTCATAATGCATGCATAAGTTTGCTAGTTTGATTAATTTTGTAGGGCTGAAATCAATATAAAGCCATGGCAAGACTTGCTGAAGAATCTTGACAAAGGGAATAGGATGCAGAGATGGGAAGACAGGGAGCCATATGCTTACTGGAAAGGCAATCCAGAAGTTGCTGAGAAGAGAATGGAGCTCATTAAGTGCAATGTCAGTGAGAATCAGGAATGGAATGCTCGCATCTATGAGCAGGTGAACTTACACACTCCACCCCCACCGCCCCCCTCCTATATATCTCGATATAGTCATTTAACTGAAAACTCTATAAGGTGTCATCAAGTTAGGTTAAGCTAGCTTTGAAACTAGATGTAGGCATCACAGGCAACCGAAGGACCATCTTTTCAATAGAAAAAAAAAAAAGAAATCTTCCTACAATGAATCTTAGATGGCTTCTGGGTGCATCCTTTACTTTGATGTTTGTAGTAGTCGCTTGCCAAGTGGGAGAGTGAGGACCGTCAAATCGAGGATGTTTGGTTGCTAGGATACATTTTCCATGGAATGACTTCTTTTGGCATTATAATCCCTATGTAACTAGCTTGTGAATGAAGAAGGATCTGGGCTAGTGAAAGATTGTTTTATATGGGAAGAAAAAGAGCCAAGTCTCACTTAATTCTGTTGAAGAAAATTTTGTTGGTGTAAAATGGCATTAGTAGTTAAAATCCAGTGCCAGACTCATTACCAGTGTCTGTTCAAGAACTAAGGACGAACTCTGGTCTCGCGAAGGTCACAAAATTAACGGACTCATTTGTTGCTGTTTACAGGATTGGAAAAAGGAGATAAAGCAAGGATTCAAGCATTCTGATTTAGGAAATCAATGTCACCATAGGTAAACCCAACACAACTTCACTAATTGTTAGTGCATATAAGTTAAAACTCTATTATTGAAGGTTTCTCTCATGTTTTTCTTTTATGATGATTGATTACTTCAAATTTTTACTTGTCTGACCCAAGCTAGACATTTACAAATGCATGCAGATACAAAATATACATTGAAGGATCTGCATGGTCTGTTAGTGAGAAGTATATTCTTGCCTGTGACTCAGTTTCTTTGCTAGTAACACCTCACTACTACGATTTCTTCTCAAGAAGTTTGATGCCACTAGTCCACTACTGGCCCATAAATGAAAATGACAAGTGCGCATCCATTAAGTTTGCAGTCGACTGGGGCAATAAAAACATGAAGAAGGTAACAAACTATTCTCTTATGACAACTAAGTGGTGTCAATAATAGAGTCAAACTTGTTTATAACATCGCTTGCTGCTATAGCAAAATGTTATAGAGAACATATAATATAGCACAACATGAAAAATATTGTTATAGAGGATGACTGTTAGTTTGATTGTACACTCGATTTTGTTCTGCTGAGTTTTCTCAGGCACAAAAAATGGGTAAAACTGCAAGCAGTTTCATTCAAGAAGACATGAGGATGGAGTATGTGTATGATTACATGTTTCATCTGTTAAATGAATATGCCAAGCTGCTTAAATACAAGCCTGGTGTGCCCCAAAATGCAAATGAACTCTGCTCAGAGATAATGGCATGCCCAGCAGAAGGTATTGAGAAGAAGCTAATGATGGAATCCATGGTGAATGGACCAATTGATGAAACTCAATGCAAAATGCCTTTACCCTTTGATCAATTGTCTCTTGACTCATTGCTTAAAAGAAAAGAAAGTTCCATAGAAGAGGTCCTTTCATTGGAGAAACAATATTGGCAGGAGCAAAAAGAGAAAACGTAGAAATTAGGTTAATGCTAAAATTATTTTGTACCAATTTTTTGGTGATTATAAAGTCACGAAAGGAATTTTCCATACCACGAGCCTGAATGGAGATACAATGTTTGGGTATGAGTTCGGACTAACTTGATAACTTTTGTTCGGACTATTGAATACGTATAAATATTTAATTGCAAACTCATGAATAACTACAAATAGCAAGCCAACTCTATATATTGCGATGAGAATTGAGCATATACTATTTGGTAGAGTAATTGGTGATCACAAGTTTTAGTCGGTTAAACTTCTTTATTGATGGTTGGTGTTAATTTCTCATCCGATTTTCGCCTTTTTGAGAAAACTATGTTGTAATCGCTTTCATTCATATTTTATGGTGTTTTTAGCTTCGACACACAATGTAAAGAAACACATTCATCCCTAAAATATAAGAGGTATTTTAACTAAATTATCTTTAATTTAATAATATGTAACTTAATTGATTTATTGGTTATATAAAATTGCTTATCTAAAGTATCGGGTAAATTTGTTAACTAATTCATATCTTCTTGATTACCTAAAATATCATTAATCTTGGACTAAATGTAAAAGGTTAAAGGAGCAGAAAATTTCTCCTTTTCTATAATTTTGTAGGATTTATAGTGTTCCTGAAGAATTTATAACTCCGCAGTCTCGTCGCAAAATCTATAAAATTTAATTGGGGTAGGTTCACTCGATGTAAGGTTTCCAACCAACTGGTGTAACATGAAATGAATTTCAATGAGATTCTTCGACCATGAATCCTTCACGACCTTAATGGAATCTTCTATTATTCAAGATGTTTGGTCCTCCATTGAAGACCTCTGGATGATAGCACCAATGTAATAACTTCAAAATACAAATTACATTGATACTTGATAGTAATAGCGAATGATTACAACTCAAATAAATAATATTCGATTTAAACTCGACCACATCCTTGGATGCCATCAACAGTAGTGGTAGCATATTATACTTCAGTAATCAAAAAATAGGATAGGCAATTTACTATAACTTTAGTTTTCTCTCTCAATAGCCTGCCTTCCTCATGGAAGTTGATACTGCATCCCTCCATTCCCACGAGACTCCACCTAAACCACCTGACATCACCACTAATTCCAGCTTCAAGGAACGCCTACTTGCTTCCGAAAATGTTATTCAGATGGAACTGGGCGTGTGCAGCAAATCAAAGGACATAGCTACTCCTCCTACCCCATCTCCTACCTCTCCGACTAATAGTATCAAAGCAATTGCTCTTTCCTATGAAGAAACCCAAAGGTTGTATACACCGTGGCGTTTTTCCCTCATCATCAAACTGGTAGGGAAACGCATTGCTCATCAATATCTCAAAAGCAAACTGGAACAAAGGACAAAATCCCCCTCATTGATCTGGGTTCCGACTTCTACATACTCAAATTTGACAATGCAGAACATATGAATGTTGTGCTCTGTAAAGGCCCCTGGTTCCTATACGGTTACTATTTATCCATTCAAAAATGGATTCCGAACTTTATCCCCACCAAAGCTATCTTATTGGAATCTGTTGTTTGGGTACGCCTACCACATCTCCCAACAGAATACTATGATGGGGCTCTTGTGCACCGGATTGGAAACTCCATCGGCACTCTGCTTAAAATTGATGCTTGCACCAGTTCAACCTTACGGGGACGCTATGCTCGTCTATGTGTACAGGTCTTCTTTGATACCCCTCTGCAGAATTGGAATCAAATTGGCAACCATCTCCAACAGATCATTTACGAGGCGGATGGATTTTTATGCACAAATTATGGTTGACTAGGCCATACTATTCGCGATTGCTCTCAACTGATACCACCTGTGCAGCTGGCTCCAAATTCTATCCAACCACTGAATGCAGCCAACGGAACTACATCAACAGCCACAACCCACGGTGCATGTACATAGACAAACGCCAACATCAATTCATGGTGCATGGTTCAGTTTCCTAAAAAAAAGAAGGTATCTTTTAATAAAAAACAAGAACCACAGGTCTCTTCTCCTTCCATCTCTCCACAGGTATCTCCTACTCCCCACTCTACTACTGTGCAAAACGAAAAAAATGTGAAACATTCTTCACAAGCATCTAAGCACTTTTCTACTGATACATTAATGACAAAGCAAGCTTCCTTTAGTACCAAATCTATTTCTGGCCAAGCCAGTAATAATATTCCTAAAGTGTCAGCCACCAATCCTGCTATTCTTAGTACCAATAAATATAATTCCTTAGTTAATGCTCCAGATATTTTTTTCACACAATACCACTTCTCAGTCATCCTCATCCCAACCTCCGAGCACTCCCTTACTCCCTAATACTAGAATGGACAATACTTAAATCTTGCCACCCCTCCTGGCAAATTTCTCCAACCCCCCTGTAATCTCAAAATTACACACTAATCCTCCTAACACTGTTCATAATGACACTTCTCTCACTCCCTCATGCATGGAAACACACTTGGCACACTCTTCTTGCCAAGTGGCGGACATTACTTGCAAACAAATTAACTCCCTTCACCTTACTCCTTATATCTCCATATCAAACACAACCAATAACCAACAAAGATTATTATCTTTACAAAATCTTCAATCATTAACATCCCTTCAAACCCCAACTCACACTTCCATTGTCTTATCTGAAAATGGCAAACCCTCAGTTCCCTGCCCAACAAGACATACTTCTGTCCCCATTAGCACCACTCCCGACCATGATCAATCACAACCCCTACCACTCTACTCCGATCTTTGCTACTCCTCCGGTCCCCACTCCCCATCAACCCCTCTCTTGGATAGAGATGGGTCTAAGGGGCCATGCAGCGACATTTACATTGGACACCAACGGAAAGAAATCAGTTCTCATCCTTCAGAACGAGAAACAGCTTGCCCAGCTAATAACCGGAGGGATGAAAATTGCTCTAGAGAACTTTGTCAACTGCCTCTGGATGGAGAACAACCTCCATCCACTAGTTCCATCTACCATGCTCCGGTTTCTACACACAATGCAGGCATTATGCAACCAACCCCATTACCTCAGTCCCTTCCCGAACCTCAACAACATCTCTCAAACCTCTTCTTCACCCCATCGGAGGAGATCCAGAACAACCCAGTCTTCTTTCCCTGGCAACCACAGCCGGTTCAGCCAAGCCCCTCCCTCTTCATGCCAACCCCACTGATTCCACCTTCAAATGCTCCACAACATCCATCAACAGTTCTAGAAAGGGTAGGACGCACACCTCTCAACAGAACCGCGTTCACCGAAATATCAAGTCTAAGACATGCAACCCTTATGGTTTTCCCAAAAAATGAAGACAAGAAGTACATTCACAATTGCCCCCAACTCTTTTCCGGTGCTCGTTTGTTCTCTGACCAGCAGTGAATCAATTACTGACCAAAGATGTGGTGATAATGGCCCCCACGATGAGGCCTTGTCATGCAGCCGATTCGGCTAGTAGTCATCCTGTGTTCCCCCCATCACCCACGATCTCATGGATCAGGACACAAGCTTCATTATTTGGAACACCCGTGGTGTGAATAACCCTAACTTTCGTAGTACTTTCCATGAGCTCATTCGTAACTATAACCCGTGTCTCGTCGCTCTTCTAGAAACTAAGATGTCAAACCACCAACCTCTTAAAGATGAGTTTGCTTTTGATGATTTCTATGAGGTGCCTGCTATTGGGAACTCTGGTGGAATAGTTTGGATGTGGTTGTCTCATATTGTTCATGTTTCTTTGGTTGATCGCACCAATCAGGAGGTGCATTCAAGAATCCAGGTTTGTCCTAACTCTTTGTCCTGGTTATTTTCTTCTATCTATGCTAGTACATATAGTAATAAACGAGCTGCCCTCTGGAACAACCTCACTGCGTTTAATTTTGTAAATCTTCTCCCTGGCTGATTGCAGGGGATTTTAATGAGGTCTTATGCCAATTTGATAAATGGGGGGCGTAAATTTAATACTAACCATAGTTCGTTATTTTGGGATTGCATTAATAGTTGTGACCTAGTTGACTTGGGATTTAAAGTGGGTCGTTACACATGGTCTAACTAAAGAAAGCAAAATCATGGCCGAGGGTTAATTTTGGAAAGATTAGATCGTGTTTTCGCTAATGTACAATGGCTTGACCTCTTTCCCAATTCAAAAATTCTTCATCTTCCTAAAACGCATTCGGACCACTCACCCTTACTTATTAATCTTAATTCTTGTCGTAAACCTAGGGGACCTAGACCCTTTAGGCTTGGAAAGTTTTGGATAAATCATCCGTCCTTTAAGGATGTTGTTAAATCCTGTTGGATCGATAACAATCTTATTCAGGCCACTAACCAACTTCGGGATTCATCATTATCATGGAGTAGAACTACCTTCGGGGATACTAAGAAGCGTTTACTCTCTCGTATCAATGGTATTCAATGTTCTGCTGCTTATCCCTATAGTTCTTTCTTGCAAAACTTTGAATCTTCCCTTGTTAAAGAATATAATACTACCCTCAAATTGGAAGAGGATTTCTGGAAAATTCATTCCCGCATTAACTGGCTTAACGATGGAGATGCCAACACTAAATTTTACCATATCTCCGTCATTAATCGACGGCGTACTAATCGTATCTCTTACTTCAAAGATAATGTGGAAAATTGGATTACCGACCATGTGCTTATCTCTTCCCATGCTTTTAACTACTTTGCTACTTGTTTTACTACGGACCACAATTCGTCACCAAGGACCTCTCTTATCAGTACTCCTACCAACTGTTTCTACCCATATTTGGATTCTCTTGATCGTCCCCTTTGTGACCATGAAATATATACTGCTCTGTTCTCTCTCAAACCCTTCAAAGCCCCGGGCCCGGGCGGTATTCACCCCTACTTCTACCAGAATCATTGGAACATGGTTGGTAATAGTGTTTTAGATTGTTGTCATACAATTTTTACCTCCCTGATTATTCCCGAACCCCTTAATAATACTTATCTGTGCCTGATCCACAAATTAAGAATGCTAACCTTCTGCAGAATTTCCGGCCTATTGGATTATGTAACACTATGTATAAAGTGGTGACCAAAATCATTGCTAACCGTATCAAACCCTTTCTCCCTAATCTTATAGGTCCCCAACAAACAAGCTTTATTAAAGGCCGTCGTGCCTGCGATAATGCTATCCTCGTCCAGGAAATTCTTAATTATGCTAATTGCACAAAATTGCATAAGGGTTGTTTAATCCTTAAATTAGATTTAGAAAAAGCTTTTGACCGCTTGGAATGGTCATTTGTATATCATGCTTTGTGTTACTTCAACTTCCCTCCAAAATTACTACTCTTATCATGAATTGTACCACGAGCAAAATCTCTGTCCTTGTCAATGGCAACCCCACTGAGTTTTTCTCTCCTTCCCGAGGAATCTGTCAAGGTGATCCTATGTCGCCTTAAATCTTTATTCTATTGCATGGAATTACTTTCTATCCATATTACTCACCAAGTGAATAATCTATATTGGGATGCTATTACTTTATCCCCGAATGGCCTGGCTTTCTCTCACTTATTTTTCGTGGATGATCTCACTCTAATCTTCAAAGCCACTCCTTCCTCCATCCATTCAATTGCGAATGTTATGAATCATTTTTGCCAACTGTCCGATTAAAAAATTAACACTGTTAAGTCCAAAGCTTTCTTCTCCAAAAATAGTGCCAAGCCTGCCGTAGATATTGTAGCCCAACTTCTTCAAATAAGATCTTCCAAGGTCTTTGGCAAATATCTTGGATTTCCCATTCTAAACCACCAGCCTAGAGCTAAAGACTTCCAATATATAATCGACAATATGGAAAACAAGCTTGCCAATTGGAAAACTAACTTCCTCACTCCTATGGGAAGACTCACCTTAATTCGTTCTACTCTTAATGCCATTCCGGCATATACTATGCAATACTTCTCTCTCCCCGCTTCGACTTGTCAAACCATCGATAAAATCCAGAAGGATTTTCTTTGGGGTTCCACTACGGATAAACAGAAAATGCATTATGTTTCCTTGGAAACTTGTACACTACCTCGGGCTAATGGGGGTCTTGGACTATCAACAGCTAAAACGAAAAACAGAGTTCTGTTGACCGGTCTTTCCTGGCGCTTGTTTACTAACCCCAATGCTCTTTGGACTCGCGCGCTGGTTAGTAGTTACAACTACCCTAATACCTGTAAAACGTCTTTCATTTGGAAGAATATTCTTCAGGGTGGTAAAATTTGTGCCCCTAACATTGCCTGGAAACCAAATTCTGGAACAACTGTAAGTTTTTGGCTTAATCGCTGGATTCCTGACTCCCCTCCACTACGTCATCTTCTCTATGGACCTCTAACAAAAGCAGAATACTGCTATCATCTTTCAGATGTCTGGGATGGTACTAGTTGGAATTGGAACAAGCTGACTATACCAATTCCCGATGATTTAAAAGACAAAGCCGCTAAAGCAAGACTACTACCTACGCTGTCAATTCCTGATCTTTCGTACTGGGCTGCCTCCCCGAATGGCATATTCTCGTCCCATTCTGTTTATCTCTACCTATCGAACAAAGAACCCCATCCTGTTACCTTCACCTGGATTTGGAAACTCAATCCCATAAACAAATATAAATTTACCCTTTGGCTTTGCTTCTTAGACCGCCTCCCCACCTTTCACTATCTTAATCGTCTAACTATTGCTCCCACTCCTATATGCCCTATCTGTAATATTACTGACGAAACTACAGCCCATGTTTTTCTATTCTGCCCCATAGCAAAAAAATTCTGGTTGGACTTTGGCCTCAACACGGATTCGATCACTTTCACGCAGAGTCACTGGCTTTCTGACTTGTATCAGTTGAGCCCTCCAATTTCAGTAACTAATTCTCCCTCCACTCAATTCACTTGGTTGGATCTCCTCCCTTTTGCTATCTGGCATTTGTGGAACAATCGAAATACCAATGTGCATAAAAAACAGCATGCTCTCTTGTCTACACAATTGATTATCTCAAAAGTTAATAGAGTTTAAATTATTTACTGCTGCAGACTCCATGATTCCTCAACAAATTCCTCTCTCTATTACCTGGCTGAAACCTCCTCCTACTTCTTTTAAATTAAATACTGATGGGTTTTTTCTGCCGGGCTCAACTCAAGGAGGTTTTGGCGGTGTCATACGTAATTCAAATGGAGAATGATGCCTGGGTTATTCTGGTGTTTGTGCAGGTCATGCCCCGGTAGATGCTGAACTTCACGCCTTGCTTAAGGGACTGGAACTTGTTGTCCAACACAACTACCATCCCATTGAAATTGAAGTGGACTCCTTGGAGTTACTCTACTGCCTTGATACTTCTAGTACTAATTTTAACCCTGATCTTTCCTTATGCAGGTTGTTGTTGAGGAGGCTGGGGAATTTGTTATAAAATTTGTTTGTCGTGTATTCTTTTGAAGGAGGACATGACTGCGCTAATTTATCATCATCGGCTTAGAGCAGGTTAGTTTTTCTCTTTACTTTATTTGTAAGAAATTTAATATCAAAATTTAATTTCGCATAATAATTTTTAGTTTTGATCTTTATTATAATTCTTTCCATATTTTTAATTTTGAATGATATAAATTATTGCAGTTTTCCTTCTGCAGTTTTGATCTTTATTCTGATTCTTTTCATACATTTAGTTTTGAATGATATAAATTATTGTAGCTTTACTTCTGTTGTGCTTATCAACTGGAAACTAGAGAAAATTGAAGGAAAGGTGTCTTTTAAGTCTTGAATGAAGGATTGGAGACATTGACCAACTTAAAGGGTCAAACAGAATTAGAAAACTTGATTAAGTTAATTGTGGACTTGATTAATATTTTTCAAACTTTTTAATCTTTTTAAAAATATAAATTAACCCAACCCACACCCCTCTTCAATCCAAATCATCGACCATCTCTCTCCTCTCTCTCGGCAGCTTCTCTCAACCAACAGTTCTGCAAATTTCTCCTTTCAATCCCCGACAATTTCAACCTCTGACGACAAATAGTTAGCTTTCGAGTTTCTTTTTTATTTCAACCGTCAATCGACGTGACAGCCTTGCTCTCCGGTCACAACAACTTTGAATTCTTCATCGTTCCTTTTCTTCTTTCACAGGTAAAAAATTGTGGCCTTTTTAGTTTTGAAGATGAGGAACTTGAGTCAACTTCTCTTATAGTATTGGTTAACAATTTCAATAGTTATTGCTTTAATTTAAAATACAGTCTGAATAAAATCCTAATTTATGGTATTTCTTCTCTTCTCTTTTCGAAGTGAATTATGATTTTTTGTTGTTTGTTGCATTTTTTTAAGTTTGATTTTTGTTGTTTGTGTTTATACAAACAAAATAACGATTTTGGTTTTTTTTTGTGTTGCGCTCATTGCTGGGTTGATTTGTTCTTGTTTTTGGTAAAAATGGTGATATTGTTGTTGTTCTGTTGAACAAAATCGTTCTATTGCTTTTTTTCTCCAACAGATTATCCATCTGGAGCAACATATTAACCATTTAATGCAACAGATTTAGCATATAAACAACAGATCAACCATCAGATATAACAGAGAAACCATCAGATTAAAATTCTGATGCAACAGATTAAACATCTGATGCAACAGGTTAACCATCTGATGTAACAGAGGAACCATCAAACTAAAAAGTTGATGAAATAGTTTAACCATCTGATGCAATAATTTAACCATTTGATGCAACAGATTAACCATATGTTGTAATATATTAATCATCTGATGCAACAGATTTACTATCGGATGCAACAGAGGAACCATCGAATTAAAAATCTTACACAATAGATTAACTATCTGATGCAACGGAGGAACCATTGGATTAAAGATTTGATGCAACAAATAAACCTCTTGTTGGATAAAATCCTATCAACTCTTCCAACAGGACATGTCCAAGACTTAATTTTTGCAACTGATCATTCATCTGTCGCGATAGACGACCCTTCTGTTGGAAGAAATCTAAACAATATTGACCGTTGATAACTGTTCCAACAGATCACTTATATGTTGTAATAGATGTGTGACCTATTGCACAGACTATTCATCTTTCTCAACAGATAAGTGATATATTTTGTATTGTCACAACAGATTACTCAGTCGTTGCTATATGTTAGTTAACTGTTACAATAAATCACTCTTATGTTGCAACATATGAGTGATATTTTTTGTATTATTGCAATAAATTACTCATCCATTGCAATAAGTTGTTTAACTATTTCAATAAATCACTCATATGTTGCAACAGGTGTGTGATCTATTGCACAGACCATTCATCTGTCTTAAAAGATGAGTGATATATTTTGTATTGTTGCAATAGATTACTCATCCATTGCAACAAGTTTGTTATTTAGTGCAACAGATAACCTACCTGGTGCAATAGATGTATGATTTGTTGCAACTGTTATTCTACTATTTTACATGTTAGATTTACCGTTTTCCTTTTTAATGATGTATTAATCAACTATAATATTTTTTTATGTTCCTGTTAATTTTAGATAATATGGCTCCCAAAAAAATAAAAATCAAATCAAGTCCAAGTAAAGGAACAAGTGAAGCAGCTAGGTTACATCCACCACTCTATGAGCTTACTTTACAAGCGTTATCTCAATCGGGAGCAGAATATGATGAACATGAGGAGGAGAAATATTTTAAAAGATATGATCCAAATGCTAATAGCCCTTCCACCAAAGAATTGGTCAAAACATTCAGCATTGATCGTTATTCTGTGAGAATACAGTGCGATGGTGTCACAAATTTAACGGGTGATTTCGTGATTAAGTCAGTCATGGGAAAATCTTTTGACGTCTTCAGAAAAATATTTCAAAAATTAAAATTGGATGCTTATTTTAGGGACAGCTACTTTGAAAAATATCTTGATTTGTTGGAGGACAATAATACTCGTTTACAAATGAAAATGGTATATGAACTTCTCAAGCGTAGGTTTATGTATGAAAACAAATATAAGATGGATGAGGCGTGGATAAATTACAGTGACATACATGTTTGTTTTGGTTGGAAGGAGTTTGTCATAGTTACTGGACTAAAATGTTATCCTCCTTCTCCTTTTCATGTTATACATATTCTAACCCCCCAAAAGCACCCCACACACCCAAAAAAGGAAAAGGCAAGTCATGCGATCGTGATGACCTGGTGTCCATTGTTGGTCCAAGCTTTAAAAATAAAAATTTGATAAAAGCATTGAAAGGTAAAAGAATTTTAAAGAAGCACGAGCAGTCATTGTGCGTGGTTTGATTTGTACATAATATTTTTTAGGCGAGAGATGTTAACAACAATATAAGTGTTGGTTTAATAAAAATCTCCGAGGATCTTGAGGCATTTAACAACTATCCTTGGGTTTATGAAAGTTTCAAAATGACTGTCAAATATTTATTGACTCTGTTAGCGCCAAAGACAGTCAACTTATATGGCTTTCCATGGGCTTTCATGATAAATGTTTCTTTCTTTTATTATGATATCATTCATTTTTTTACTCAATAATGGTTTTGATTTATTGGCGTTATTTTATAGGCTTGGGCGTTTGAAGTCATTTCTTATTTGAGACAACAAGTGAACTACCAAAAAGAAGTTTCATGTCCAAGAATCTTGAGATGGTAGTTGGCCAAAACTGGTAAAAATGTAAAATTTCTTGATCTCTTCAACCCCCTGAAGGATGCAGTAAGTATAGTTATAATTAAGTTTTTATTTTAATTAATGATTTTTTTGAATGTTCTAATCATCATTCTAATATATGCAATGATTTATGTTAGATTGTGCATCCATCGCTAGTTCCGACTAATCGAGAGTTGAAGATGCCATTTTTTCTTACTTTACAGTCTGTGCAAACTTTATCAGACCCTAAGGTTATTGACAGAATAAAAATAGAATTGTTTGGAGCAACAGCCATTACAAGAAAAATAGTTTTGGAGGGTGGGCTTGTTGTTGTTAATAGTCTTAATGGTGATGGAGCTGTTGGTGGTAGTAGTGGTGCTGCTGTTGGCGCTAATGATGCTCCTCTTACAATATTTAAAATAAACCATTATGAGTATGATCATATTGGTTATATAGATTTTACCTTTTCCAGCAAATGTTTTGGATGCAAGTGTCAAGACTGCAAGGTGAAACATGATGTAGTGATTAATGCTATTAATGCATTAACTGCTTCTGTAAAGGAATTGACATCTAAGAGGAGTTCCATTCCATCAAAGAGAATTTTATATCCATCCACTCCATTAGAGATTAAGGCTAAGAGGAGAAGGAAAGTAACTTCCAAGGCATTATCAAGTATCCAAAAAAGTAAAATTGTAACTCCTTTGTCCGTGTTTTTCATTGAGCAATGTATAATGGCCAAAGAAGAGCAGCACGAGCTGAAGAAGATGAATATATATATCTGTTCCAACTAACAAATAGGCACATATCTGTTTCAACAGATGACACATTTGCTGAAAATTATCAAATAGATATATACATTTGTTGCAATAGTTTACTAGCTTGTTGTATCAGATAAAGTATTTCTTGTAACATATGTCTCGTCTGGTTTAGCAAATCAAACAGCTCTTCGTACTGCTTTTATTTGCACGAACAGATGAGTCATGTGTTGCAACGGATGGTTCATCTATTAAAAATTATCATACAAGTCTTTCTCATGTAGAAATTTATCCTAACAGTTGATTCATCTATTGCAGTAGAAATATAATCTGTTTGGGATAATTTAAAACAGAAGGAAGACCTGTTTGATTTGATAGAACAGATGAGTTATTCTTTTTCATTTTGTTGTATCCTCGTGATTAGCATTGACCAATTCTGGCTTTTCAGGTGGATATAAAAGCTACTGCTGAACAGAATTGATAATATGCTACTCCTTTTATAAAAATATGGAGAACAGAAAGCGCAAAAACAGTACTTAAGCGACAATAAAGATCCACGATGACCAAAATCAAATTCCATATCATCGGATGAATAACAACTTGTCTATATTTAGTAGATCTTTATAGCTTGAGTCTGTCAAAGTAATAACCTCACTCCTTCTTAGGAATTCTTGGCATCAATACTTAAATATTTGATGTATTTGTTGAGATCTGTACCCATAATAATTATTTTACATTTCATTTATTCGTTGATTTATTTCAGCTAATTTTTGAAGGTTTTGATTTTTTTTATCTATGAATTTTATTTTTTCCGTAGATTTGAACTTATTAATTGAAATAGAATATTAGATTCAAATATTGCAATAGATAATGTATCTGTTGCAATAGACGACACATCTGTTGGAAAATATTAAACAAATTTAGACATATGTTGCAAAAGGTAGGTAATTTGTTGGAAATTATCAAAAAGGCCTTCTCACTGTTGCAATAGCTAGACTTAGATAGAAACGCCGACATAATGCAACAGATGACCAACCTATTGCAACAGATAAACTACATGTCAGAACAGGTAGAATATCTGTTACAAAAGATGGACAATCTATTGCATTATAAAAATTCAACTTTTATTAGATATAAAAAATTGTCACTACATGTAAAAAAGTAAAAATGACTTGAAATTAAAAAGTCAGAACCCATCGACAGTGTTCAGTTTAAACATCTAAAATAAAATAGGCATCAAGTAAACAGTGTTAATTTTAAATATGTAAAATAAAATAGGCATCAAATGTGTCAGTTAGTCACCTTTTGCCCTGTTGGCTGCTCGCGTGTAATTCACGTAGCCAAGGCTCATTGAACCCCCATTTTTGCTGATTTGTCCCCCAACGGTTATTTTTCTCCCATTGTCTTATATATTCATCTTCTTCCTAAAATTTAACTCTAAATTTCCAAAACTTCTTTTTCTTCTTCATCTTTTTTTCTCTATCCAAATTCATCTCAATTATTTGTATTTGTTTATACATTTTTTTATTTTTTCCAACTGAGCTTGACAATGTCAAGCTCATCTTCTAATGTTTTTTGTGATAAAGATTTTGATATTGTAAGTGCGGTCATGAAACTCTATTGAAGACTTCTTGGACTCAACAAAATTTAGGTCGTAGGCTTTTGCTTATAAGATTTCAAAGGTAATATCTTTTTATTTAATTAGTTGATTAATTATTGACTTGTAATTGTTTTGTAATTGTGTTCTTGTTTTTATAGAAATTGGATGGATGCGATTACTTTGATTGGTATGAAGAACGACACCCTTCACAAGCAAATCATGTAATTTGAAATTTGTTGAAAAAAGTCAAGTCTTCTGAAGAGAAACAAAATCGAGCAAGAAGATAATACATTGTTGCCATTATTGCTACTGGTTTGGTGGTGTTGGACACATGAGTATTCAAGCCTAATTGCTGAAATTTTTATGGTAGTGTATTTGCTACTGGTTTGGTGTTGTCGAGCACATATATATTCAAGTGTAATTGTTGAAAATATCAAATTGATTTAGACATGTATTGCAAAATTTAGGTCATTTGTTGGAAATTATCATACAAGTTTCCCATTGTTGCAACAGATTAGACTTAGATTAAATAAAAATAATATCGACATAATGCAACAAATAAACTATCTGCCAGAATAGATAGAATATATTTTACAACACATTGACAATCTATTGCACTATAAAAAACTCAACTTTCATTAGAAAAAAATTATTGCCACTACATTACATGTAATGTAAAGTGAAGTGTGACTTGAAATAAAAAATTATTATTTCACAGGCTCTTCTTTATTTATAGGCTCCAAGATTCCAGTTAGTACCCCATAAGTCCAGACCTCTTGTAGGTTTACCACAGCGTTGTCGCACAGAAAGGTCGTTGGCTCAGCCATTTCTATGCCAATCAGCAAACATTTGATGTGTGCAAGCACGTGCGAGCCACACGCAAAACTGGTATCATTTTTTGGAAGGTTCATTCCCTTGTTTTGACCTTCCAAATCCCATGATTTCTTCATCAATACTTCCTCTGAAAAATTATACATTAGTTTACTCTGCCTCAATAAGATGGGGAATAGGTCTATCAATGGCTGCACGTGGATAAAAAAAATAACCTCGTCGATGGCAAGTTTGTTGCAGTCATAAAACTTGATCTTTTCCTCTTCGAGTAGTATCTCAACAGCCCGATAATGTATGTCGTCCACGCTCATGGCTGCAAGAATCCTCTTTTTCCTGGTCCAACTCTTGCCGTGTGGATTTGGCCTTTTCTCTCTAACATATTTTATCATTTCTTCTTCATCCTAGTCCAACGTAGAAACTAACGAATCAAATTCTACGCCACAGGATGACGCAAGATCATTGAGTTTATCATACTTATCCTTGAGCTTCTTGTAGAATTCAAGGTATATTATCCTATCGGCAACATCATAAGCTCCAGGTACGCTAATTGTCTTTTCCACATGAGACAGAGAATTTTGTCAACATACTGTGATATAAGAAGTCAATTTTTAAATAGGTTAGTAATTGTAAAGATACAACAGATGATTGTATAAATTTTAAAAAATACATTACAAACACCACCAATACCGATACACCAACCACCACCACCACAAACATAACCAATCAGTGCCACAACCACCACAAATACCGACACCACCAACAGCCACCACAAATACCACCAATCAATGCCACCACCACGACGATGATGACGACGACGACGAAGACCACCAGCACCACCACAAACACCATCTAACAATACCACAACAGTCAACAGAACACTACGATAAAAACTAAGGTTTTTTCGAGTTCTTCTTATGATTTTACCATCAAAACTCAAAATTGTAAACTCATTCTCAAAGATAATACAACTAAAAGTCTTATTTTTCATCATTAACTTAAAAACCGTTATTTTTTAGAAAAAATAACAAATATAGAACTCTTCTCAAACTTTTTTGCCTACGAAGATAGAGAAAACGACTGATACAAGCAAGAATAAAGTCAAAAATAACACCTATATAGTCGGCAATGAGAAGAAAATTAATTGGTTGTGAAAGGTTGAGCAATTTGTTGAGTAGTTATTGAATTGTTGAGAGAGAAAGGATTGAGAATTTGAGATTTGAAATGATGAAACATTTTTCTCGCTAATGGATGATTTGTATGGGTTGATTTATATTTTGGAAAAGAATGAAAAGTTTTGAAAATATTAATTTCGTCCGAATTGATCTTAATTATTTTTTAAAATTATAAAAGATATGCATAATTTTTAACACTCTCATCATGTGATTGTCAAAAGACTTAATTAAAATTGTAGTTGACCCTATGAGAACTCACACCTAGTCCTAGATTAATCAATTAAGGCATTAGTGGAACATATAAACTCAATTAAAATTGTATAAAAATAAATGTTCAACCTGTTGCAACAGATAAAAAATCTGTTGGAATTAATCGAACAGATTAAGTCATCTATTGCAACAGATTACCCATCTGTTGTAAATTATCAAAGAGGCACCGCCATATATTGTAGTTGACCCTATGATCAATTAAGGTATTAGTTGAACATATTAGGTAATAAGAATTGCTTCACCTCAGAGTGATCGATTGATGACTCTGATCGGGAGGAATGCAGTACCGTCTCATCATGCATTTGCCAAAAGACTCAATTAAAGTTATGTTCACCCTATGAGAACTCACCCCTAGTACTAGATTGATCAATTAAGGAATTAGTTGAACATATAAGGTAATAAGAATTGATTCAGCTCAGAGTGATCGATCGACGACTCTGATCAGGAGAAACGCAATACCATTTCACTATGCATTCACCAAAAGACTCAACTGAAGTTGTAGCTGACCCTATAATAACTCACCCTCAGTCCTAAATTGATCAATTAAGGTATTAGTTGAACATATAAGGTAATAATAATCGATTCAACTCAGAGTGATCGATAAACGACTCTGGTCAGGAGGAACGCAATACCATCTCATCGTGTGATTGCCAAAAGACTTAATTAAAGTCGTTATTGACCCTATGAAAACCCACCCCTAGTCCTAGATTAATCAATTAAGACATTAGTTGAACATATGAACTCAATTGAAATTGTATAAAAACAAATGTTCAACCTGTTGCAATAGATGACCCATCTATTAAAATTAATCAAACAGATTAAGACATCTATTGCAATAGATTAACAATCTATTAGAATTAATCAAAAAAATTAAGTCATCTGTTGCAACAAATTATCCATCTATTGTAAATTATTGAATAGGCACTGCCATCTGTTGTAGTTGACCCTCTTATCAATTAAGATATTAGTTGAACATATTAGGTAATAAGACTTGATTCACCTCAGAGTGATCGATTGACGACTCTGGTCGGAAGGAATGCAGTACCATCTCCTCATGTAATTGCCAAAAGACTGAATTAAAGTTGTAGTTGGCCCTATGAGAACTCACCCCTAGTCCTAGATTAATCAATTAAGGCATTAGTTGAACATATAAACTCAATTGAAATTATATAAAAATAAATGTTCAACCTGTTGCAACAGATAACACATCTATTGAAATTAATCAAATATATTAAGTCATCTATTGCAACAGATTACCCATTTGTTGTAATCATCTGTTGCGACAGATGACCGAGCTTTGAAAATTTTCAAACAGAAATTATCATCTATTGCATAGTATGAATTTGATGTTTTAAGATTCTTTTTTAAAGAAATTTAGGTATTTCCTATCCGAGATAAAAAAGATAAAATACTAAGACAGTAAAAAATCTTATTTGGATAACTCAAAATCTCCTCAGTGAGTAGTCTTATCTGGTCTTTTCAATATCACCGTCTCCTCGTGCCCGTCAAAAGTTATTAATGAATATTTAAAATCCATATCTACTCCCTCAATTTTATTTTAGTTGACCCTCTTTTTAAAAATATTTATTTCAATTTAGTTGTCCCAATTATGAAATCAAGAAAATTTTAATATGTTCTTCCAATAATACCCTTGTCATTAAATGACTAATAAGTTGTATATATTCAAATTTATATTTTCAAAGCATAATTAATAAGGCTAATTTGATAAAATAGACCCCTAATAAATATTTTTCTCAATGGATATGTCAAGTCTATAGGGGCAAACTCAACTAATATGAAATGGAGGGAGTAAAATACTCTCTCCTTCAGCCATAAACTTGAGATGAGAAACTCAACTCATCTCTCTCTCTTATTTATCCTTAATTCTCTTTCTTTTCGTTTTTCATATCTTTTCTCTTTTCTTTCGAATGAGGATCCTTTCGGATCTCAACCTATCAATATCTTTTCTCGACTGAACTGGATGTTCTGATCCCTTTTCTTTTTTGATACTGCATGTATGGTTCACTATGCTCTTTCATTCTCGTCTTCTTATTTGTATGTTATTTAAATTAGATATTTACATATGTTGCTATTAATGATTTACCATTACCAGTTTTCTATTTATTGAGAAAATTGAAGGAAAGGTGACCTTTAAGTCTTGAATGAACGAACCATTATTTTTATTAAAATATACAAAAAAAGTCATCTGTTGTGAGAACTTAAAAAGCTTTGTTGTCAATATAGTTTTTTTAATGCCTTTTATTTGTTACTTTGGTAATGATGTTGTTGGAGGTGGTGGTGGTGTTGGAACATGTGGTGTTTGTGTTGTTGATGGTGTTGGAACATATGGTACTATTTCTTTGTTGTTGATGCTATTGTTGGTGGTGTTGCAATAGTTTCCTCAACTGTTGTAATCGATGAATCAGTTGTTGGAACAGACGGAGCAACTGTTTGAAGAAATCAAACCAGTAGCAAGGCTGGTTTGATTTATTCCAAAAGATGACCCATCTGTTGTAAGGTCTTTCATTTGTTGTAATAGATGCCTCGTCGATTGAACAGATGGGGAATCTGTGTCATTAGATTGGTCATTTGTTAATTTATTCAATTTTGTGTTACCCTTTTGTAATGTTATTTTTGTTCTTCTCTTATTTGACATCAAATATATTTCTCTTGTTTGCAGATAAAAGGAAGTAAAATTGGATCAAATTTTTTCCGACCAACATTAAAGGCTAGAGTAAAGATGGGTTCGCAGGAATAAGCTACTTGCAGATGGAACCACTTTTTATGTAAGAGGTATGTATTACTGATCAACCTATCGTGAAAACACACATCCAGTACAATGATTTTGTGAATATTGGTTCTTTACCTATTAGGCGGTAATCCTTCAAACAAGATATGACATTTTACAGTTAAGATTGTTAGGTTTGAACTGGTAAGGCTGAGGGACTAAGTAGGTGGTGTCGATACCCTGTTACGGTTTAATAAAGATTTTGCTAATATTTATGTGTCTAGTTGGAGAAGGGTTAAGGTTTTTGGTGACAGTGTAAATATTAAAATAGTAATTATACTGACTTTAAGGGTTTAATGTACTTTTGAAAGGCCTCCGAAGCCTCATACTGCTGTAAATAAGAATGAAAATGAATATAGTTATTGCTCTGGTCCAAATTTATATGGATGGATTTTGCGAGGAGACTATTATACAGTAGGCGGTTATTGTAAGAATACTTGTACGGGAAGAAGGAAGTGGAGAAAACCATATATCAAATCAGACCTTATTAAAGAAGAAACACAGGGTAGGAAGAAAAGTGTAGCGAAACTGGCTGATGAAATTGACATGAAAAATAAAAAAACTGAATAAGCTATGAATGTGAAAGTGTATCCAAAAAATAAAAATCCATCAGTCATTCTTGAAAAAGAAAAATGATAAAGTGGACTAGAGCTGTGCACTTTGTCAGAGGGCTGCAACTAGCTAGCGTGGCCTGAATGAAGACCCACAAAATGCAGAACCAGAACTCTAAGGAAGCAGCTTCCTGAGCACGGAAGGTGGTAAGATTGTCGGTCAGAATTTAATCCTGAACCAACTATTCTTGAATTAAAAATAAGGGAGCAAGCCAAGGTGGCAATTTCTCAAGTTAAAATTGTATCCCATGCCTCTTGTTTATGGCTCTGGTCAGGTCAAAGGCAGTGAAACTAATAAGGCATGAGATTTCTACCTGACTTCATACCTTTTTGTTTCTACTGTCATAGACCTGATCATAGCCACAAACAGAAGGCATGACATGCAAGTTAGACTTCAAACGCCTTGGATTTCCTTATTCTTACTTCTGTTGTTGCTAGTTTAGATTTTATTCTTGACTGAAAATCTTACCAATCTCCTGTGCTTGCGAAGCTTCTTCCTTAGAGTTTTGGTCATACACTTTATGAGTCTTCATTGAGGTCATGCTCACTAGTTCCAGTCTCTAGCAAAGTGACCAGTTCCAATCCTCTTGATCATTCTTCTTTTTCTTCAATGACTGACATATTTTTATAATTGGATACACTTTCATATTCGAAGATCATTCAATTTTTCTATTTTTCATGTCAATTTCATTGGCCAGATTCATTAGAAGTTCCTGCTTCTCTGTATTTTCTCTAAAAAAATATATGAGATAATATATGGTCTTCTCTACCTCCCCCTTCTCGCACAGGTATTCTCCCAAGCACCTTCTGCTGTATAATAGTATCTTCGAGCAACCTATTCATATAAATTTGGAGCAGGAAAATTTCTATTTGTTCCATCGATGTTTGCTACAATGCGAGTCTTTGGAGGTCTTTAAGAAGTCCATTGCGCCATTAAAATCTGTTGAATCACTATTGGATATTTATACTGCCGCCAAAAACTTGAATCCTTCCCCAAACTTGACATAAAAATATGAGCATAAATCATGATTAAATTGTAAGAGGGTATCGACACCACCGTCTTGGAACCCTTCGGCCTTATCAGTTCGCACCTATTAAATTAAACTGTACAATGCAGGATCTTGTTTGAAGGATCAATGTCTAATCGGTAAAAAATTGCATTCACAAAACCATTGTACTTTATGTGTGCCTATCACGGTAGCCTGATCAATAATACATAACTCCCGTGTATGAAAGCGGATCCATTCATCTGCACGCACCTTATTCTTCCAACCCCATCAAGACGTTTCAGACAATGTTTGTTCATCTGCACGCATGTGATGACTATTAAAAAAAGAGGTAAAGAGTCATGACTTTTTATCTAACACATTCAAAATAGTTAATGAACTGAATTATCCATTTGTTACAACAGATGAATCAGCTGTTATAAGAAATCAAAATATCTCCTCCAACATATGATCCATCTGCCGCAACAAATAATCCATATGTTGCAACAGATGTAGCAACAGATGGTAAATCTTTTACGACAGATCAGACAGTATAAATTTATCTGCACGCATGTGATGAGTATTAAAAATAAGGTAAAGAGTCATGACTTTTTATCTAACACATTAAAAATAGCCGATGACCCAAATTCTCTATCTGTTGCAACTAATGAATCAGCTGTTAGAAAAAATCAAAACATCTCCTCCAACAGATGGTTCATTTGTCGCAATAGATAATATATATTTTGCGACAGACCAGACAATATTTATTCATCTGCAAATATGTGATGACTATTAAAAAGAGGTGAAGAGTCATGAATTTTTATATAGCACATTTAAAACAGCTGATGAATTGAATTCTCCATCTTTTTCAACTAATGAATCAGTTGTTAGAAGAAATCAAAATGTCTCCTCCAACAGATGGTCCATCCGTCGCAACAAATATACATATGTTGCAATAGATGTTGCAACAGATGGTAAATTTGTTATGACAGACCATCTATTGCAACAGATGGTAAATTTATTGCGATAGATGGACGATATGTTGTAACAGCTCAATAATAATGGCTGTTATCAAGTCTCAAACCATTTTAAAAAGGTGAAAAATATTAATGTAAAAGAAAAAGTTGTAACTTTTCACAGAAAATAAAATACCAGTTTGAATGTAATTAATACAATGGAGCTAAACCATCGTGCCTTTTGGCCTAACATATCTAGATTCAATCCTCTATAAATAGGTCTCTCCTTAATCTTTATTCTACTCAACTTTATTTATTTCTTGCATTTTTCTTTTCGTGTGACGTCTTCAATGACTCCTCTTCAAAGAGCATATTCCTTTCTAGTTGAGGTAAGTTTTTTTCAGTGTAAATCTACCAGTTGGTAGTATACATTGTATTACATTTGGACTCTTTTCTTTACATTTGTTAATTCATGTATGTTCTAGATATGGCTGATCCTTTTTGGGACATTGTTGTTCTACGCGACACAGTGCGGAAACTTCAGAGGCAGGTTAATGACCTGCAGAAGGAGTTGGTCACCGTGAGAGAGACGATGTTCAGAGAGATGCAGAGGCTAATGAGGGCCCTGCTTCTACGAGTTGATTGGTCGACTGTCATTAATAATGATGATGATAATAATAATAATTAGAATGTATTTTTTTCTTTTAACGTATGTATTTTAATTTTTCAATATCGGATCTATACCTAATGTATTTTATTTTTTATTTATTGAAAAATTTATTTTTAGTGGACTTTGGCTTTTTAATTCTTATTTAATTTTTATTTTGTCTATTTCTTCTAAACATATATGTTAACATATCGACGGTTGGAGGCAAGGAGCTATTTTGAATCTAGTAGTAACAACAATTTTAGCTTTTGAGTTCTTTCAATAAATGGACCATGTGTTGAAATAGATTGGTCATCAGTTGAGTTTCTGTCAATAGATTATCCATATATTGTGACAGATTTATCATCTGTTGAAGGAAAATATTTTATTTTAATGAAACTGTGTTATGTTCTTCCAGCTAATGTCTATCTGTTGCCACAGATAGGTAATCTGTTGAAAATAATTGTAGTTTGTTGTATTATTTAGTTCATGTTTTGCCTTTTTTTTTATGCACAAGTTATTAAAAAGATATTTTATATATAATAAATGATAACATTACGTTCACAACAATGAGTTAAATATATAAAAGTCCACAAGAAACAACAATACAAGTTTTTGTAATTACGACGATCATAGTGGATTACGATCCGAGCATGTAGTTCTTTTGTGGCCAGCGCACTTATATACAGAGCACTTGTTTCTTCTTGATGAAAATGATTCTCCAGCTCCATACCTTCTCTTATATGGCTTTCTTTTTGGTTTGATGGTGATTGGGTCAATATATGGAGGTGGTATTAATCTCTCCAAAAGCTCTGCAGGAACAACCCAAGATTCTTCAGGAGGCACCAGAGTAATATGCCTACTATATGTCATTTCATATTTTTCCACCGAATAATATTGAGAGGAGTTCTCATAAACTTTAGGTCTATATTTTGGACCGTATTGAGATCAAAACGCTACCACAGCATGTGGATAGGGTATTTTTTCTAAGTCAAAAACTCTACACGTACAAGATCTTGTTTGAAGATCAACCATGGCAACATCACCATGACCGGTGACACTGAATTTGTAATCTGCTATTTTATGAGATAATAACCTATTCTCCAAACTGATATTCATTGATATTATTTTTTTGATTTCCAGAACAAATGGGGTTCTTCTTGGTCCCTCAAACTGCATACGCCTTTCGTTAAAAAATCGACGATACTTCTTGTTTATTATTTCAAATAGAGCCTTGATGGGAAATTCTCTTTCATCACCAAACAATGAATTCACCGATTCAGCTATATTTGAAGTCATAATATTGTACCTATACAAAAGAATCACTTAGTACGACATCATACTAAACTTGTAACTTAAACAAGACATTAAATTCATAAGAATGTACCTATCTGCCGAACAGAATGCCCGACTCCATCTCTCAAAACCGACACGTATGAGAAGTTCTGCTACCTTGGGATTCACATCCATTATTTGATTGAAATGGTCTAAGAAATCCTCTCTATTATATGCTTTAGCTGCTCTATAAAAATGGTCATGACCCTTTCATTATGATAGTTGGTTCGAATGTTCTCTCCAAGATGCCTGATACAACAGCCAAAGTAAGCTGAAGTGAAGAAAATTGAAACCATCTTTGGATTACTTGGATGCCTATCTGAAACAAAACACAACTCTTTAGTATCTTCAATGCAGTTTCGCAGTTGTTTAAAAAAAATCCATAAGAGGCATCACATTCCTTTTTTGCTACACAAAAAGCGATGAGAAAGATGTGATTCTCCGCATCCTGCACCACCGCCGTTAGTAGAACTCCATTATACCTGCTTCTCAAGAAGGTATCGTCGACGGTTATGCCTTTTCTCAAATGTAAAAAACCTTAAATCCAAGTACCATAGGATACAAAAAGTACTTTAACCTTCCATTTTCATCAACATTCAATGTCGTCTTGCTTTCGAGATTTGTGGACTCAATCATGTAACAGTAGGCATCCAGGATTGCATACCCATGCTCGTGTGTCCCCCTAATCAGGTCCTTGGTAATCCCTATGACCGTATATATCTTCCAATAACTGACCAGGACAACCAATTCCTTAAGGAGTTAATTGGCCATAACCCTTGTCGAAAGGCTTTTGCCATCGGGGATACAACTCTTAAAATATTCACCGAGGACCTTTGTTGTGGCGTAAGGATTTTGGCTCGAGATATGATTCAAACCATATGTGTGATGATTTTTATGTTTATGAATGACGAATCTGTCAGAACTTATGTACTTCACTGCTCTCAACCACCACTTGCAGTTCGGATAAGCACATTTGTAGTAAAAAACACTACTCGAATTAATCACCTTATTTATTCTGAAATCTTTTTTCAAGCAAGAAATAAACAAAGTAGTATATAGTTTATACTTGTCCTTGAATGACATTTCTTAGAAAAATCCGGTCTCATCGTCTTGAAGATTTCTAGGCTGTGTCGAACGAGAAGAAATGTCCACCGTATTGGTTGTATCAATGGGCGTAGGTGTTTGATCATCATCTGAAATATTCACGTCTAGATTATCCAACCTATCATCAAAGATGTCTTGTTATTGTTCTTCTTATACATTTTGGTTTTCATTCTCTCTCATTTTTAAACCACGTACACCCTTAATACCAGCCTGGATGAATCACTAAGATAAGCACGCAACAGAACCTGATCGATTATCTTAAAAGACAGCCTCTAATTTTCAAAGGAGTTGTGGATGTATCTGATGACGAGTTCTTCTAGTTGATAATTCAGTCCACAATAGTTGATGATTAAGTTCACAAAATCATCATACGAAATATTACTTTAGACTGTCATAGCTATCATCTCTAGCATTTCACCCTTCTTCCAATGCCGTACATATTGATTGCTCTTCTTGATTCATTGACCATGAAAATTCACCCCTATTGTTATTGATCCCTCCATTAGTGGTACCTAAATAAAGTCATTTGTTAAAAAAGTTAATAGTGATTTTATAGTGTCATAAATGAATGTCAACCGATGTGTAATCTGTTACAACAGGTAAGTGATCAGTCACAAAAGATTACTTACCTGTTGGGATTCATATTATGCTCCTGAAGCTGATTTTAAATAGATGTATCATATGTTGCAACAGACTATGTATCTATTGCAACAGATGAAGCGCCTGTTGGGATAGATGTTACAGTACTAATACACTTTTGAAGTTGATTCCAACAGATGAGTGACATATTGCAACAGATAATTAACCTGTTATGATAGATGACTTACCTATTGCAATAGACAATGATCTGTTGGAATCAAGATCAGGTTCTATCACAACAGGTTACTAATATGTTGCAAATATATTTACCGTCTGTTGGAATCGAGTTCATGTTTTGTTGCAACAGGTTAATAATATGTTGCAACAGATATTTATCCTGTTGCAACAGACAA
The DNA here is from genome assembly GCF_002878395.1 of Capsicum annuum. NCBI lineage: Eukaryota > Viridiplantae > Streptophyta > Magnoliopsida > Solanales > Solanaceae > Capsicum > Capsicum annuum. The sequence goes on from NC_061113.1 coordinate 213,563,967, forward strand.
CACATCTATTGAAATCAAGTTCAGGTTTTATTACAATATGTTACTAATCTATTGCAATAGATGTTTATCATATTGAATCAAATAACTAATCTGTTGCAACAGATAGGTCATATGTTGCAACAGATGACCCATTTGTTCGATTTATGTTACGACCTATAGAACCATAAACATGAATCCAACATATGCGTCTTCTTTTAAAATAGATGCCTCATTTATCGCAACAGATGATTGATCTATTTAAACAGATGCCTCTTATGTTGCATTTATGTTTGCGTGCTATCTATTATTGGAAAAATAGCACAATAGTAGTTACCTAAATGAAAAATTCAACCAAAAATCATAATTTGACTTACCAAAGTCTCCTATGAAGTAATGCCAAAGTGAAAAGTGATGTACGAAACAAAATTTGACCTAAGAAATTAGTCAAATAGCGACGGTATCGGTAACAACAACAACAACAATGGTCAACAAGAAGAAGATGAAGATGGTAATGAAGTAGAAGATGATGAATAAAACAGCAACAACAATGAACAACAAAAATTGCTAAGAGAGAGAAAACAACAGTGGATCAGAAGAGAGAGAAACGCGCCTTTTTTCCCTCCGTTACCCGTTTATTAGGTTAACATTTGGATCAAAGTGTAAATGTAAAAATTTCTGGGCTATTCTCAAACTTACCCAACTTTCTTAATCCATAATAAAGTAATTTTCACCTCCATTTAATTATTAAGACTTGTGTCACCTACACCTCATTTTAAAACTCTTTTGTCACCTACAGCCCAAAACCCCTAGAAACTAAAGTTTGAAATTTAATTACAAAGTGAAAAGCTTTCGGGCAGTCTTGGAGGCTTGTTTTCTTAGACTTAGAAGTCTAAGAAGATACGCTCAATCATTGGCGCAGTAATTACTAGAGGTAACTCATCAAATTTTGTTCTTGCCCATTAAATATGTATTGGTGTTTGTGAGAAGTTAAAGAATTAAACTATTATTTTTCTTTGATGAATTTAAGCTAATTGACCAGCAAATCAACTACACAGGAAACTAAAAGTCTTAAACTGGTTCAATAATAATATGATTGATTAATATTTAAGTGGAGCAGCTTAACGATAGGATAGCTACATGACAATGATTAGTAATTACTGTGTTTACTTGCGTGAATCTTGATAAAAAGAACTAATTTATTTATTTGGTGAGAAAACTATTTTTTTTATTTTAAAGAAACAATAAATTGAAACACAACATGCAATGACATATTTGAGATATGATAATTTTCTTATATTGTTTAATTAGATACAATATTTATTTTAATATAAATTTCTATGTTTTAATAACTTTTTTTATAAAATTTACTTAACTAAGGAAAGACACACGTGCAAAGCACGTACACTAAGCTGGTATGTGTATGTGTATATACTAGTGTAGTGTACGTGCTTCGCGCGTGTAACCTTGCTATTATTATCAAACTTATCCCGACCCTGACTTTTGATTCCTGATCAGAGACCTAACTCTTGACTTTGAATTACCCAACTCCCTACATTGACACTTGACTTCCGAGTGTCAACCCCCGATCCGAGATAAGTCTCATGATTCAAACTTGACTTGAGACTCGACTTTGAAACTTCACTTGAGTATCATCTCTCGGGACTTGATCAAACTGACCTAGGCCTTAATTCAAAAACAACCTCCAACATTAAATTGAGAACCAACCGCAACACGGGAATTAGTATCCAATCTTGACCAGACTTATGTCCTTCGACTCTAACTTAAACATCCCCGACCCTGGACCCGACTCTTGAACCCCAACCTAACTTTTAATTATTGACCCAGACTCAGGATCGTACCTCGTTAGAGAGTCAAGATGGTTCTTGAGTCAGGAGTTGAGGTCAGATCCTAAGTCTCAAGTTAGTAGTCAAGGTTCGGTAATGTATTGAGAGTCAATGTCAGGTCCTAATTTAGAGTTAGAAGGATCAAATTTCAAGTCATATATTTAGGTTGAGTAGGTTTCAGGGTCAATATTTGGGTCTCGTGCCAATAGTTGAAGTTAGGAATCAAGAGTTGAGATTAGGTTTTGTACAGGGAGTCAAATTTTGAGTCAAGATTCGGGGTTGGTCTCAAGTTAAGAATTATGTTAGGGGTGGGTCCCGAGTTGAGAGTAGGGATTGGGCTAGAATTGATAATCAGGATCAGGTTTTATGTTTGTGATCTTTTATACCAAAGCTAAGCCTATTCAAAAAGTTTTTAATAACATAAATACAAAAAAATATTTCAAAACCAACATACAAGGTACATTCATAAGGAATGCAAAATTAAAATAGTCCTATGCAGGATTAAGATTATTGTATCCTACGACAGGTCCTTATCTAACACTTGCTTTTTTTCCCCATGCAGGGTTAAATTTATTGTATAATATGACATGTCTTTATCTAACAATCTCTCTTTTCTCTCGGTCAACCATATTCCTTATACAGGATTAGTTCTTAGGTTATAGTATATATGTAGTCTAAGTTGCAAGACTTGTCACCTTCGATGACACAATCGTGATGAATTTTTTAAATACACTACTTTTGGAGAATATGACATGTACACTCCGTTTACATTTTTGAACAGTTCGGAAAACATAATACATTGTAAGATAGTTTCTATTTTGGAGGCTCTGTATCACTCAGCTTGCCTATGAAACCTTCTTTTTAGTTTTGAATTATATTTGAAATTCTTAAATTTGACGTGCGCATGTTCGAACATAAGAATCTTTATATGCAATTTCTAATTATGCTTTAGTAGTTTATTGTCATGACCCAAAAATGAGGGTCATGATGGCACTTGTCGCGGCTTACCTTGACAAGTAAGCCTATCACCCAAACTGATATGAATAAAGGAAAAGACAGAAATATTTCAAGGTAAGACTTCTAGAACGAAGCCGAACCATATAAGTAATCATAACAATGCAAAAAGAACTTATCCAAAATACCAATCATGTCTAAAACCAGGTGTCAATAGTGTAAGAACTACTAATACAATTCAAGAGTCAAATACATCAGAAAAATAACCACAAAGAAATAATAACTGTCTCTGAATACTAATAAAGACATAACTACTATAAAAAGATAGAGGTGAACTTTGGACGCATGAATGTCCAACCGCTACCCTGAAAGCTCCAACAATCGCCAGAGTCAATCAAGCTGAGGTGCACTCAAGGTAGGACCTAAACCGAAAGGGCGCAGTAGGCATGAGTACGGTCCACTTGTACTTAGTAGGTATCATAGGCCGACCAAGCAAAGTAGTAAATAAAGCATACAAAATATACACTAAGGGCACGTCACCTACAATTAGAAAATATTCCACAACGGTAGCATACACGCTTGCACTAACATTTTTAATATATCTCACATATATTCCAATATCATACCAGGATAGAACAAAAGTACATATAATATCACATATAAGAAGAACAAGGGGGAACATGCATAAACAAGACCATCAAATGCAAGTAAAAGAAGAAACAATAAATATATAGATGACAAGTCATTATGCTAATACAACACAACATAACACAATAAAGTAAGTGCAAAGTATATGATGATGATGAACATAGTTGTCGCACAACCTCCAGGATCGTCGCACAATCCCCGTATACACCTACAAAGCTAAAGCTTCTCGATGTAGGACCCATGGGGGGTTCGTCAACCCGTATACAATCCACATATCTCATATATCCTTTTTAGCGCATCCCTCGAAAAGGGTTTTATAAGGTGTTACAATATTTCCTCCCCAACACATCCCTCGAGGAGGGTTTTGAAAAGGTATTGCCAGTGTTTCTCAGATGTTGCCACGGTGCTACCAATGTTTCATGAATGAGTATTAAATGAGGATTTAATGCTCACAACCAATCATAATGAGTATTTTCACAACCAACCATAATGATATATTTCCACAACCATGTTAGCCAATATTCACTCATTATTTCAGTTTCATCTGCAAATTTTCACATGTCTCATATACCAAATAAAGTATGAATATAATCATAATGCACCAATAGTACCATATTAAGAATCTTAACAATACAATACAATTATTCACATGTATTAAAGGCTATTAATATCACATAGAACCCCACACGGTCACACATATCATATAATAACTCAGTTTCGATAATTACATCACATATAGGCCCCCATACGGGCACAACACATAAATAGTTATTTTTCATGATTAATTCTCACCCTTAAAATGCATTTTGTATCATCATTTACTACCTAACCCAGTTTGAAAGAGTTAAGCCATAACCGGACTCGAAAGCAGAAACCGATTTGCTACACTTGAACCCGTGACCTTACTTTTCACTAACAATCCCAAACTTCACTAAAAATATCAAATATGAAATCTACGCATCAAAATAAAATCAATGACACCCGTATTGAGTACTTTTGATTCGGGATCAAAATGGACCCCCAAAATGGGTTTCCAAAAAAAGAAGGGTAAAATTAGAATTTTACTTCAAAAATATGTTTTCCATATTTTTAGGAATCTACAGCTGAAAACCCAAGTTAAATTAAGTAAAAAAAATGAGGTTCAAATTGAAGAAAAACCATTTTTGAGATTTACCAAATAAATTGAAATCCGGGTTAAAATCAAGAATCAGAGTTGTTTTGAAGGTTAAATTGATGAAAAACTAGTAATTATAAGATAAAAATATTATTCAAGTGAAAATGAGTAAGAATGGGGTTTAAAATCAAGCCCTAAGATTTTTGGAGTTTTGAGAAACTAATTAAGAAATTACTAAGAAAAGGGTGAATTCTTACCTTAAATTCGTAATAAAACCAATAAATAGGTGTTAATCTATCTTTCCAATCTCCCACAAACTTTAATTCCAAGCTCCCATACTATTTTAGGATTTAACTCCTAACAGGCAAGATGAAAATGAGCAAAATGGGTCAAAAAGAGGTGAAAATCTGTTATTTATAGCAGATTTTCTGCAATAACAGCTTTTTGTTTGGTCGATCAAACTTCGACGGGGTGCTCGAGATTCGTTCGGAGTCCGATACATGCAAAAGAATTATGCAATCATACTAAATTCAACGTTTAAGACGCGATGGAGATACTAGATTTTTAAAAAAAAATATCGTTTTAACAAAATTGACCCCCGAAATCACAATTTTCCAAATCGAGGATCAAAATGAGATTTAAAAGCCGTAAAATCATACCAAACATGCTAACACCCTAAATTTCATATTATGGATCTACTGACGAAATTAGATTTTCCATCCGAGGTTGTTTCGACCAAATATAGATCCCACACCCATATTTCTAATTTTTCAACTTTTTGATAATTAGGTTGAAATGAGCTCGGATGTACCGGAACCCAAACCAAAGGTCTATCTAGCTTAAAATCAATATTCCAGAGCTACTGGCGCAATCCATTCAGCCATCGATTGCACGGATCAAAAGATATCCACATAAGTCCAAAATAAGGCTCTTGAAGCCATCAAAAATCACAATATCACATATATGATACCAAAATCCATTGAAAATCATGCCAATCACTCCCAACCTAAGAAATATTATAATGTAACTGTAATACCCCGTAGTTTTGGACTAGTCCATGAACCGTCGTTCTTACGTGTATAAGCTATAATCCAAGTGATTCCCATGTGAATATAAGTTTTATGATCTTTATCCTAGTGTGTTAAGTGCTCTTGAGGTTAAAAATATTCATAGGAATCACTTAGAGCCAAGTTGAGCTAAGATAATTTGATTGGCCCAAAATTTGGCATTTAATTCTACAAAGGTCTACTTTAAACGTGTATAACTTTTTATACATAAAATTTTTCATCTCAAGACCCATCAAATTGTAGATAATTGAATTAGATTTCCAACGATACCAATTTTGCCAAAATCCAATACCCAAGCGAAAAGTTACAGCCATTTTCGTGAAGAGGCAGTAAGCCAAGGCGATATGCCCATGACGCGTGCTCCATCGCCCCCAACTATTTCCCAGGTTCTGTTTTCGCTTTCTTAAGGGCAAAAGGGTCCTTTCCTTCACCCTAACTCGTCTATAACAAATAATTAAAGTCCCAAAAATATTGTTTACATCATTATTCATCCTTTTCTCTCCAAAGAAAGCCCTAGCCCCCTCAAGAACACCAAGAACTCCATTAAATCTTCTTCAAGAACACAAATAGGAATTCAAGTCAAACTTATTCATCAATTCTCCAAGATAGTTCAAGATCAAGAATTTCCAATTCAAGAACTCCAAGAACTCGTCTTCAAAAGCATCATAGGAATCCAAGATTCAAGCTTTCTCATCTAAGTTCATCAATTAAGGTATGTGAGGTTATGAACAAAGACAATCCTTTTGTCCTTGTGCCCAAGACTTATTTTAAATTCAAATTTAATGAATTTTTATATGATTTTCCATGAAATTCAAGTTAAGGTTTACACCTATTATTGTTATTTACAAGCTTATGATATTTCCAATGATTTAGAAGTTGAATTCTATGAGTATGTTCATATTTTCAAGCATATTGCTGAAATTTCCAGATTTTGAGTTGTTTTATCAATATTTACATTATCAAGCATGATTATTATGATGATGTAACATGAGATTGATGCATGGGTTATTTATACCAAGATTGAATGTTATTACTTCAAGAAAGATGATGCTTTAAGCATCTTATGAGCAGATTTTACAGACTTTTAGTAAAGCTTTGATCTTTCAATCATTGGTTTAGCTTTGGAATCCACTACAGATTATTACAGTTTACAGAATTCAGATTAACTCTATTTACAAATTTACTCAGATAAATGCATAATTGGTTTTTCATATAAATTCTTATGCTAGTTTTAAAAAATGGGATTTCCAATGGTTTGAGCATACAGATTTTAGAGGAAGTTGTATTTAGCACCGAGTGGGAAGTGTGGGATTAGCGTACCCTATCTTCCACAAAACTATGAGCCAACGTAGGTACAGACTTAGCATCTCCATTTCTATATGGATGACAGATTTAGCTTGTGATCGATCACATGGATTAGGTTATACTCCCTGGCAAAAGTATGACACCTCTCCCCAACGTGTGGTTTTTTTCTTAGGAGGACAAGACGTTGGAATCCATGTAGCTCACATGGTTTATGTCGGTTAAGAGAACCTCCCTAAAGCTTTGAAGGAATTCCCATGCAAAATAAGTTTTCCAATTTCTAAACCCCTAAGATAAAGTATTTTCTCTGAAGATTAAGATACAGCTTTTAAAAAAAGATAAATTTTAAAAACCAAGTGTAAGAGCTCACAAACTTACTCAGATATTACTTTACTTAAGATTTTAGTTACAGAATTACAACTTTTAGTTTTCAGACATAAAAATGTGAGCCCTTTTTCACTATGATTTGAGAGTAGAACAAAAATACAGATTTTATAACTAAGTGTTATGACTCACAAGATTTATACTATATGCTTTACTATTCATGATTTATGATCTTCAGCTTTCAGATTACTCAAGCCTATGTGAGTCAAATTTCAGCAAGCAGATGATGAGTCCTCCTACTTCGGGGACTTAAGTTAGATATTATTTATGTTCTTTACTTTCTTACTACTATGTATTGATTAATGGTAGCTTGGGTCGCGTCCTAGCTATCTGTAGTCAGTATAGTAAAGGCTTCACAAATGTCAGTCAGAGTCAGTTATGTAAACTTTAGTTTCATCCTTCAATTTTATCAGAATGTAAAATTGTATCAGTATTATATTTTCACAGATTCCATCATTATTATGTTTCCGCACAATAAACTCAGTCATTTTATACATGTTTATTTAGTTGCTTAATAGTATGCTAGTTCATGGGTTAGCTTTGGATCACTTACGGTCCTAAGCACCGTGTGACGTCTTGGGATAAATTTTTGAGGCGTTACAGCAACTACAGGGAGGGTTAAAATAATTAAATCACACAAAATCACAAATTTCACATATTTCTTCAAATTTTTAGGTCGTTACATCATCCACCACTAAAATTCTAGTTCATCCTCGAACTAAGGAAAAGAAATACCTGAATTAATAAAGAGTTGAAGCTAAGAACTATGTATATCAGACTCAAGCTCCCAAGTAACCTCATCTACGGGTCGATGCCACCGCTGAACCTTAACCACAGAGAAAACTCTAGAGTGAAACTGCCTAACATCCCTAGCCAAAAAATGAAAACTTGCTCATCAATAAAAGACAACTGCTCATCTAACTGAACTGATTCCCAATGCATGACATGAGACTCATTTAGAATATAGCGACGGAGTATAGAAACATGAAAAACTGGATGAACAACTAATAGATTAGGAGGCAAATCCAACTCATAAGCCACATCACCAATAGTCAAAATAATCTCAAATGGACCAATAAATATGGGGCTAAACTTGTCCCTCTTCCTAAAACTCATCACACCCTTCATGGGTGAAACTCAAAGGAAAACATGATCATCAACTCTAAATCTCAAGGCACGAAATCTACAATCAGTATAACACTTCTGCCTACTCTGAGCCGCTTTAAGTCTATCCTGAATGAACCAAACTCTATCCAAAGACTCACAAAGAAAGTTTGTACATCAAGGTATCACCACTGAAACATCGAACCAACCCACTGGGAAGCGACAACGCCTATCATACAATTCCTCAAAAGAAGCCATATCAACACTAGAATGGTAACTATTATTATATGCAAACTTTACTAAAGCCAAATACTGCTCCCACTAGACACCAAAATCCATCACGCATGTGCAAAGTATATTCTCCAAAACCTGTATTGTCCGCTCTGACTGGCATCAATCTGGGTGTGAAACACTGTGCTAAGATCAACCCAAGTACCCAACTCATCCTGAAAAGTCTTCTAAAATTAAGATGTGAACATAGGACCTTGATCTAAAATAATAGACACTGACACACCATGAAGATGCACAATCTCACAAATAAAGATAGGGGCTAACCTCTGAGCATTGAATGAGACCCAAACAGAAATAAAATAAGCTGACTTAGTCAATCGATCCATGATGACCCAAGCACTGTCAGAACCATGATATGTACGAGGTGAACCAGTCATAAAGTCTATAGTGATCCATTCCCACTTCCACTCGGGAATGGGTAACCTCTGAAGAAATCATCAGGTCTCATATACTCGGCCTTCAACTTCAGATAACATAGGTAATGAGCCACAAAATCTGCTATATCTTGCCTTATACCACCCCACCAGTAGTGCTATCTCAAATCATGATACGTCTTAGTCACACTTGGATGGATAGAATATCTGAAACAATGGGCCTCCTCCAAGATTAACCTAATCCAATCACCACTCTCGGCACACAAACTCAGCCCCCAATCCTCAAAACTCTATCTAAATCAAGTGACGCTTCCTTAGCCTCCCCACTCAATATCTTATCTCGAATCAACCTCAATCTAATATCGTCAAATTGATGAGCTTAAATCTGCTCCATCAAAGAAGATCTAGCCTCCACAAGTTCCAAAACATGCCCTGATGTTGAAATATCAATCCTAACCATCTAGTTAGCCAAAGACTGAACCTCTAAGGCTAACAGCCTCTCCTAGGTCAAAAGATATGTCAAGCTACCCATGCTAGTCGACTTTTGTCTTAAGTCATCCACAAATACATTAGTCTTGCCCGGATGGTAGAGAATAGTCAAGTCATAATCCTTAAGCAAAACAAGCCAACGATGCTGCCTCATATTAAGATCTCGCTGGGTAAAGAAGTACTGAAGGCTACGATGATTTGAGAAGGTCTCACAATGAACTCCATACAAGCAGTGCCTCCACAACTTCAAAAGCAAACACAACTACACAACTCCAAATCATGGGTAGGATAATTCCTCTCATGAGGTTTCAACTAACGATATGGGTATGTAATCACCTTGTCCTCCTGCATCAACACAACACCTAGTCCAACACTTGAAGCATCACAAAAGATGATAAAACCCACGCCCTCCTTGGGCAAAGTCAAGATAGAAATTGAAGTCAACAAATCCTTGAACTTTTGGAAGCTCGCCTCACAAGCATTAGAACACTAAAAGAAAATCTTCTTATGTATCAACTTGGTCAATGGAGCTACAATGGATGAAAAACTCTTAGTAAAATACCGATAATAACCCGCCAAGCCAACAAAACTCTGAATTTTAGTGGGCAAAGTAGGTCTATCCCAATCATGAACTGCTGCAACTAAGAAAAAAATAGACTCCAACCAAAACTCGAACTTAGAGAACTTAGCATACAACTTCCCATCCCTCAATCTCTAAAGTACAATCCACAAATGCTGCTCATATTCAACCTCACTCTTGGAATACACCAAGATATCATCTATAAATACAATAATAAAGGAGTCAAGATACGGTCGAAACACTCGATTAATTAACTCCTTGAATGCGGCAGAGGGCATTGGTCAACCCGAAGGACATGACCAAGAACTCATAATGACCATATCAAATCCGAAAAGTTATCTTCAGAATATGCAAATCTCTAATCCTAAACTGGTGATAATCGAACCTCAAATCAATCTTTAAAAACACCCAACACCCTGAAGTTAATCAAATAAATCATCAATGTGAGGAAAGGGATACTTATTCTTATCCATCACCTTATTTAACTGCCGATAATCAATACACATCCGCATAGACGCATTCTTTTTCTTCACAAAAAAGACAGGCGCACTCCAAGGAGAAATACTAAGTCGGATAAATCCTTTATCCAACAACTCGTGTAACTGATCCTTCAATTTATTTAACTTTATTGGGCCCATCCTATAAGGAGGAATAGAAATGGGCTTGGTTCCCGACTCAACATCAATAGTAAAATCAATATCTCAATCTGAAGGCATACCAGGAAAGTCTGTAGGGAACACATCCATAAACTCACGAACAACCCGAATAAAATCCCAGGAAGGAGGCGAAACAACACTGGTGTCCCAAATATAATCTAAGTGCAATAAACACCCCCTCTCAATAAATTTACGAGCTTGAACATAAGATATAATCCTCTTAAGACCCAAATTAAGTGCACCCTTTTAAGCTATCCTTGGCACACCCGATGAAGCTAAAGTCACAGTCTTGGCAAAATGATCTCAGACAACATGATAATGATCAAACTAATCTATGCCCAAAATAACATCAAAATCGACCATATCTAATACAAGCAAATCTACCAAAATCTCATGCCCGGCAAAAGTCACAACACAAGATCAATACACCCAATCTACCACTAAAGAATCACCTACCGATGTAGATACACGAATAGGCATAGCAAGAGGCTTACTAACAAAATCAAAACCCAAAGAAAAATACACAGACACATAGGAAAAAGTTAATCTGGGATTTAATAATACAGATACAGATCTAAAATAAATGAGTAAGATACCTGTAATCACAACATCAGAAGCCTCTGCCTCAGGTCTGGCTGGTATAATATAACACTGACCACGACCACCAACTGCCTGGGTACCCCTACGACCACAACAACTGGTTCTACCATCTCTACCTCTCGCACTTTTAGTAGAACCCCTACCTCTCACAAGTGAAAAAAGAGTAGCTCTAAACATACAACGAGAACATTTCTTATCCACATGGCCAATCTCATCACACACATAGCAACCTCTATGATCAGTCTTAATGGAAGAATGCACAACTAGGCCCGAACGACCATACTGAACTGCTGAACTAGAAGGTCCAACACCTGAACTCTATAAGGCCACCTGCAGTGGACTACACTATCCACGAGAACTACTAAAATCTCTACCATGGGAAGACTGACCTCTGAATTCACAAAAATGGTGCACCTTCTTGGCGCCACCCTGAGATACTTGAATAATACCCTCTGTAATCTTAGCGTAATCCATAATACTTTAAAGAGGGGCCTCAAACACAACTATCTGAGATGTAGCCAACTAAAGGGAGACATCTAAACCCTTTACAAACTTTTGAATCTTCTCAAACTCGATGGAAATGCTATCTAAGAAATATCTGGACTTGATGTGGAAGCATGCCTCATACTCAGCAACTGTCGGTGGAGCCCTGCTCTAAATAATCAAACTCATACTACATACGATCTCTCAAACTGAAAGGCATAAATCTCTCAAGAAAGGCATACAACAAACTGATCTTATGACAACTCAAGAGCATCAATTAGCCAACAACCGATAAATGATATCCACTAATTTCTTATATCATCTCTCAATTGATATGTAGTATAAGCCACACCATCCACGCAGAAAGAGTAAAACACAACTCAGAACAAAAGATATAAAAAAAATTCACACGATAAGGAATAAAATGAGAGAGTTTTCCTAAAGACATCATATAGCCTCTCAAAGATAGATACGGACGTCTACGTATCAATCCGTGAGACTCTATTAGACATCCCATTCTTACATCGTTGAGACTAATGAAACCTGGCTTCTCTGATATCAATTTCTCACGATCTAAAAATGAGAGTCGTGATGGCACTTGTCGCGACGTACCTTAACAAGTAAGCCTATCACCCAAACTGATACGAAAAGTAGAAAAGATAGAAATATCCCAAGGTAAAGCTTCTAGAACAAAGCCAAACCACATAAGTAATCATAACAATGCGAAAAGAACTTATCCAAAATACCAATCATGCCCAAAACCAGGTCCAATTGTGTAAGAACTACTAATACAATCCAAGAGTCAAATACATCAAAAAAATAACCACAAAGAAATAATAACTATCTCTGAATACTAATAAAGACATAACTACAATAGAAAGATAGAGGTGAACTTCGGACGTATGAATGTCCAACCGCTATCTTGAAAGCTCCAACAATCATTTGAGTCAATCAAGCTGAGGTGCACTCGAGGTAGGACCTGCACCGAAAGGGCGCAGTAGGTATGAGTCCGGTCCACTTGTACTCAGTAGGTATCATAGACCGACCAAGCAAAGTAGTAAATAAAGCATACAAAATATATACTAAGGGCATGTCACCTACAATTAGAAAATGTCCCATAACGGTAGCCTACACCGCTTGCACTAACAGTTTTAATATATCTCACATATATTGCAACATCACACCAGGATAGAACAAAATTACATATTATATCGCATATAAGAAGAACAAGGGGGAACATGCATATACAAGATCATCAAATGCAAGTAAAAGGAGATACGATAAATACATAGATGACAAGTCAATATGCCAATACAACACAACATAACACAATAAAATAAGTACAATGTATATGATGATGATGATACACATAGTCGTCGCACAACCTCTAGGATCATCGCACAATTCCCGTATACACCTATGGAGCTAAAGCTTGCCGACGTAGGACCCATGGAGGGTTCGTCAATGTGTATACAATCCACATATCTCATATATCATTTTTGGAATATCCCTCTAAAAGGGTTTTTTAAGGTGTTACAATATCTTCTCCCCGACACATCCCTCGGGGAGGGTTTTAAAAAGATGTTGCCAGTGTTTCTTAGATGTTTCCACGGTGGTACCAATATTTCATGAATGAGTATGTTATGAGAATTTAATGCTCAAAACCAATCACAATGAGTATTTTCACAACCAACCACAATGATATATTTCGACAACTATGTAAGCCAATATTCATTCATTATTTCAGATTCATCCACGAATTTTCATATGTCTCATATGCCAAATAAAGTATGAATATCATCATAATACACCAATGGTACTATATTGAGCATCTTAACAATACAATTATTCACATGTATTCAAAGCTATTAATATCAAATAGAACCCTACATAGTCACACATAATACATAATAACTCAATTTTGACAATTACATCTCACATAGGCTCCCACATGGGCACAACACATAAATAGCCATTTTTCATGATTAATTTCCTTCCTTAACATGCATTTTGTATCATCATTTACTACCCAACCCAGTCTGAAAGAGTTAAGCCATAACCTACCTCGAAAGTCAAAATCGATCCACTACATTTGAACCCTCGACCTTACTTTTCATGAATAATTTCAAACTTTACTAAAAACATCAAATATTAAATCTATGCATCAAAATAAAACCAACGACACTCGTATTGACTACTTTTGGTTCAGGTTCAAAATGGATCCCCAAAATGAGTTTCCAAAAAAGAAGGGAAAAATCAAAACTTTACTTCATAAACATGTTCCCCATATTTTTAGGAACCTACAGCTGAAAAATCAAGTTAAATCGAGTCAAAAATGAGGTTCAAATCGAAGAAAAATCATTTTTGAGCTTTACCGGGTAAAATTTTTAAAATCCGAGTTAAGATCAAGAATTAGGGTTGTTTTGAAGGTTAAATTGATGAAAACTAGTAATTATATGATAAAAACATTATTCAATTGAAAATAAGTAAAAATAGGGTTTAAAATCAAGTCCTAAGATTTTTGGGGTTTTGAGAAATTAATTAAGAAATTACTAAGAAAAGAGTGAATTCTTACCTTAAATCCGTAATAAAACCATGAAATGGGTGTTAATCTATCTTTCCAAGCTCACACAAACTTTAATTTTAAGCTCTCACACTATTTTAGGATTTAACTCCTAAGAGGCAAGATGAAAATGAGCAAAATGGGTCAAAAAGAGGTGAAAATCTTCTATTTATAATTGATTTTCTGCAACAACAACTTTATGTTTGGTCGATCGGACTTCGATGGGGTGCCTGAAATTCGTTCAGAGTTCGATACATGTAAACGAACTATGCAACCATACTAAATTCGATGTTTCGGACACGATGGCGATACCAGATTTTTAAAAAATATTATTTTCACAAAGTTGACCCCCCAAACCCGAAATTATAATTTTCCAAATCGAGGGTCGAAATGAGATTTAAAAATCGTAAAATCATACCAAACATGCTAAAACCCTAAATTCGATATTCTGGATCTGCTGACTAAGTCGGATTTTATATCCTAGATCCACATTTTCAATTCTTCAACTTTCCGACCAATAGGTCGAAATGAGCTCGGGTGCATCGGGACCCAAACCAAAGGTCTACCTAGCCTAAAATTAATATTCCAGAGCTGTTGGCACAGTCCGTTCGGCCATCGATCGTACGGATCAAAAGATATTCTAATAAGTCAAAAATAAGTCTTTCGAAGCCATCAAAAACCACAATATCACATAAATGATACCAAAATGCATCGAAAATCATGTCAATCATCCCCGCACCCCAGAAATATTATATTACAACTACGGGGAGGGATAAAATAGTCAAATCACATAAAATAATAAATTTTATATATTTCATCAGATTTTTAGGTCGTTACACTTATCAGTTGGTCTCATGCATAAAACTATCAATAAAAGTAGAATAGTGGGAGATACATATTCTAATTTGCAAACAAAGAATAGTATCATACCTTCTTTTCAGTGGTTCTATTGATGAGAATATCAAACAAATTTGTACATTGAGGAACAATTGTTAAATTGTACAAAATAAAATAATAATAATAATAATAATAATAATAATAATAATAATAATAAGCATAAAGCGCCATGACCTAGAAAATCATACAAATTGTATTAAAATCAAAGAATACATAATCATCAAATTTTTACATTTAATATCAAGCCGATAATCAAATAATTCGACAACTCTATAACTTTCAATCACTCCCCTTCCCCTCGCCCCCAAACAATTACGAAGTATTCTTTCAATTGTGCATAATTTTCTAACATTGACGCACAAGTACAAATAATGGATTATATATGTCACAAAATTATAGTAAAAGACATAAGAAGGAAAACAAAAAGGAAGAAAAAGCCTAGTAGAAAACCTTTTGGGAGTTTATTCCTATATATCAAAAAAAAAAAGTTACCACATATTAGTAATTTCACATATATTTAGGAGTGCACAAAGAAAACTTGTATTTTTGGATTTTGTATAAAAAAAAGGTTTCATATATTACGTTCCATATGTTTAGAATTTTTCGCATATATTTTATTTTAGAAATTTTTTCAAAATAAACTTTTACTTATTATATGATGAAAATTTAACTTCAGTTCTTAATTGAAGTAGATCATATTTCGCTTTTCGAGAGTCAAATTTCATGATTTTGATCAATATCTCAAGATGTATTTTTCATCATATATTAATATGAGAAGAATTGCAACTTGTAGCATTTTTCATTTAGTTCTCAAACATCTAAATTTAAACTTAATATATTAAATTGATCTACTTCAATTTAGCTTTGAAATTTTTTCAAATTAACTTTAATGTGGCTAGTAAAAGATGCATGGAGGGAGTATCTTAATTACATGTGAAAGCTATAATTAGTATTATATTCAATTTCAGGGAACAATCTTATGATAGAATATTTATTTCATATGCTAAAAAGTTAAAAATGGGATATATAAAATAAATTTTATATAATAAAGTATCTTAATTACATGTGAAAGCTATAATTAGTATTGTATTCAATTTCAGGGAACAGCCTTTCTGACCAAAAAAAGAAAAACTTTTAAATCATGATAGAATATTCATTTCATATGCTAAAAAGTTAAAAATGGGATATATCAAATAAATTTTATATAATAACGCAAAGGTATTGTGTCTAAAAAAGGATCCTAGCATAGACAATTTCTTACTATTCTACTAATTGGAAGTGAGATAGTAAAATTATTATAAAAAATACCTGTTAAAAAAATTTAAACGGGTCCATATAAGACGCTAAGTTAATTTAAAAGATCGAGGTTAATTTATCATTTTATATTTATTTTGTTTTTATTAGTATTATTAATTTTTTAATACTTAGATGACTTATAATTATTAATTATGAGTGATATAGTAAAATCACGATTGAAGAAGCTGAAACAGTCATGTCATTAATGTCTATTTTACTTTATTTATTAAATATTATTATTTTCAAATACATGAATAACTTATAATAATTAATTAGAGGTGATATAATAAAATTACGGTTAAAGCAGCTGAAGCAAACATGTCGACCATGAATAGCCTGCTTTAGCTACTTCATTGTCACTTATTATATAGGAGAATTACTTTAAAAAAAATACTTGTGAAAAAACTTTAAGAGAGTCTCATATAAGTCGTTAAGTTAATTTAAAACACCAAGAGTTAATTTTCATTTTATGTCTATTTTACATTTTTTTATTAAATATTATTAATTTTTTAATATTTAAATGACTTATAATATTTAATTAGGGATATAATAATTAATTAGGGGTGATATAGTAAAATTACGGTTGAAGCAGCTGAAACAGACATGTCACAAATATCTATATTATTTTTTATTAAATATTATTAATTTTTTAATACATAAATGACTTGTTATAATTAATTAGGAATGATATAGTAAAAAAACAATTGAAGCAGCTGAAGCAGTCATGAGGTCAAATTAGGGATGATATAGTAAAATTACGATTGAAATAGTTGAAACAGACATGTCATAAAGGTCTATTTTATTTTTTATTAAATACTATTTATTTTTTAATACATAAATGACTTATAATAATTAATCAGGGGTGATATAGTAAAATCATAATTGAAGCAGCTGAAGCAGACATGTCGACCTCATGCCTGCTTCAGCTGCTTATTCTCTCTTATAATATTCTAATACATAAATGACGTATAATAATTAATTAGAAGTGGTACATTAAAATCATAATTGAAGCAACTGAAGCGGACATGGCAACTTTGGGTCTGTTTAAGCCGCTTATTCCCTCATATATGATAAGAGAATATATTCACGAGTTTATAGGGTGCAACAAGTTATATGTTTATGGTGGATAAAGATAATTTTGTCCATTAATGGCCAGCAAGACGAATACTAGTAGTGTGAGATTTTCACTAACAATCTCAATCTTCCTTTTTCTCTTCATCGGAGCTATCTTCTACACACGCTTTCTCCGTTCTTCCTTCGACATTAATGTAAGTTCATTTTTCTTGATTGTCGATATCCAAATTCATGGTTTATTGATACAACACCAATGTAATTATGCATTTTCATAATTTTGTGTGGCACGGATGTTTTTAAAATTTGTTTGAATAATACTTTTGTTATGTTGGGATGATCTAAATTAGTATATGACTATTTAGCAACATTTTAAACTCTAGTTTTTAAATTAAATTGACATGATAAAAGTTGTAACTTATAATAGTATTTCTCTCGTAGATTTTGAAAAGTTAGATTTTTGTAAAAGATATAGCTGATCTAATCTAATTCTGCATTAAAAATTTATTTAAATAAACTCTTGAAAAATAAAAAATGATGATTATTTTTGAACGTGGTGTACAAGACAATGAAATAACAATTATTTTGTGATAAGTTCGCCAAGTTTTTGTTGTAGAGGTGACAAATGACTGAGTTTGATTGAATTTAAATGAGTTGAAATAGATTGAGTTATGAGTCGAAATAGATTGAGTTAATAAATGGACGGATCAATAATAACTTGGACTGAAATGAACTAATATAGAAATCAAAACAACATTCGTTCAATTCTTATCAAGTTTTAATTACTTTATTTGTTCTTTTATAACGTTTTTAGCATTATTATATTCCCTTCTTTTTATAGCTATATATAACATATCAAATAAAGAAAATATCTTTTAAGAATATTTTGATAAAATTTCTCATGAACTGAATCATTTCAATTCGTGACAGGATGTAAAACATAAAAAAGTGATAAAAATTTTGAAATATGTGATTTTAAGCATGTTATAATATTATTACGACTATAAAGCTTTTGAAATTTAGGTATCTTTCGGTACAAAATTAGGTTATCCAAGTGTTACCATCAACAAAAAGATAATTTAAAATTAATCGATGTGTGTACAAACTGACTCGAATATCATATTTATTTTTTTAAAAGAAAGAAGTGGGAGCTGAACTTTAACTTAACCAAACCAGCTGATCTCGGGAATAGCTCCAAGTAGTCAGTCTGTTCTCTCGTGGAGAAAGCCTTACTCTCGTTTCGTTCGAACGTAGCCCGCAGGAGTCAAGGGGTTGTAGGGGCGACTTCCAGAGATAATTACGGCGAGGGGAGATAGTGGACATTTTAGTGGGAATTTGTAGTCCCTTGGTTGGTAAGGCAGGGTACCCTAGACTACCAAACTGGCCAAGTTATTATATTCTCTCTCTCAATGCCACCTCAAGAGGCAAGCAAGCTGTTGGTGACCATCAAAGCTTATACTTCCTCCGTTTAAAACAGAATGACTTATTTTTTTTTTTAGTTCGTTTAAAAAAAATGACTTTTTTCCTGTTTTGGCAATACTTTAATTTCAACTTTCCACATGACATGTTTAGGGCCACAAGATTAAAGGACATTTTGGTACATTTAACACAACTTTAGTTTAAGGCCATAGATTCAAAAGTCTTTTTTATTTTCTTAAATTTTATGTCAAATCAAAGTAATTTATTCTTTTTTAAACGGAGGGAGTATATGATTAGTGAAACGGATATGACCATCAGCATAATTTGTTGTTGGATTATGACCCCTCCAATCCTAATATCAAAATCCGAAAAGGCCAATAACCTATTAATCATTGCAATCGAATAACAACATAAAGATTATGGTCATTTTATATTTGGGCTTAATGCATAAACAATCTCTTAAACTTGTCGGGATATTTTATTTGGATAATTGAACTAAGTCATATTTCAATTGAACACCTCAATTCCAAGTAAAGTGTTTCAATTGGACATGTTTTATTTAAATTTGAATTTTTTTAACATGTTCTCCTTCATCTATTAGATAGTTAAATTAACCATATAAAAAAAGTCATTTCCTTTAGTTATACGCATTCACCTCAATAAATCGTAAAGACTCATATTTTCTACCTGAAGTTGATGTGTAGTATTAAAGGAGATGAAATATTAACTTAACTATTTAGTATATGAATGATAACACACATAAAAGTTTATTTAATATTTGAATAAAAAATATCTAATTGAAACAATTTATTAAGAATTAAAGTGTTCAATCCAAACAAGATTTAATTTGAGTGTCTAAATGAAATATCTTCATATTTAACTGGCTGACCAGCATGTATTAAGCCTTATATTTGGGGTCCCTCAATTCATACATAATTGTTAAATTCTATGGTTTCCTTTATTCTTTGTTACTATTTTTTTCCCCTTGAAAGAGATATGGTGGTGAGTAATCCTTGCAAGGCAAAATCTCCTTCGTATAGTGGTGGTCGTTTGGTTGGAGGGATTACCAAAAATAATCTCACGTGAAACAATATTACAAGATGGGGATAAAATAGTAAGGCAATCTTTAGTTCAAAGCAAATTTCCCTTGTGGTGTCAAGTCATTGTATTTTTCTGTAATGATGCTAGAGCAGAACAGGAACAAATTAGTTGGACTAATTACATTATATGCTACATTTGGAAACTGCTATAATAGCAAAAACTCAGTATTATGTGCCAACGTGAAACTTAAAAACACCTGTTTTTGATCATGTTGTGATTATAGGACGTTGTTTGTTGTATAAAGTACCTGTGATCATGTAGGTTGTGTCCATGACACCATATGTCGATACTGTTCAATATTCATATCTCGTCCTTGTTGAATTTAGGCTTATGTGGTTTATTCTTCTGAATTGACAGTCCATTCTCACTGATACAACCGTAGCCAACTCAAAACAGCCCCAAAAGAAGCTGGAAATCCAACTGAATTGTACACTTGGGAACCTCACAAAGACTTGTCCTGCTTCTTACTACCCATCAAAGTTCACTCATCAAAATCGATCCTCTTTATCAACTCTTCCGCCTACATGTCCAGATTACTTCCGCTGGATCTACGATGATCTACGGCCTTGGGGAAAAACAGGAATCACCGAGGAAATGCTGATACGAGCCACAAGTAATGCAGAATTCCGGTTGGTGATAGTGAATGGGAGAGCATATGTTGAAACCTACAGGAAGTCATTTCAAAGCCGAGACACATTTACATTATGGGGCATTTTACAAATGTTAAGGAGGTACCCCGGTAAAGTGCCCAACTTGGACATTATATTCAACTGTGGTGACCCAACAGTTGTTCAGACCGAATTCTATCAACGTCCTAAGGCCCCTGCTCCTCCACCTGTGTTTCATTACTGTTCAAATGACTCGAGTTTGGATATTGCTTTTCCAGATTGGTCATTCTGGGGATGGTACACTAGCCTTTTACTTGCAATATTGATATGGTAACGTACTAAACAGTTTTAACGAACCTGATCTCTTTTTTGTTTCAAAAACATTGTTTAGGACTGAGATTAATATAAGGCCTTGGGAGACAATGTCAAAGAAGTTAAAGAAAGCGAATGAGAAGAAAAAATGGACGGATAGAGAACGGTATGCCTACTGGAAGGGCAATCTATATGTTGCTTTAAGCAGGAAGGATCTGCGGAAGTGCAATGCTTCAGAAAAACAGGACACGGGTGCACGTATTTATGGCCAGGTATATTGTTATGCAACATATGTAACCATGTATGTTCTTCGTCAGGAATACAATACAAAAGGTACAATGTAAAATAAACTTTACTGATGAATGTGGAACATGTACATGTAGGACTGGAGTCAAGAACTGAAGCATGGCTTCAAGCATTCAGATTTAGCTAGTCAATGCATCCACAGGTATGAAAATGAATTTGTTTTTCGTTAACATGTCCCTTCTATATCATCATAAATGTTGTCCTATTTAATTTATTTTTTCTTGCTTGTGCAATTATGTCAGATACAAGATTTATGTAGAAGGACAGACATGGTCCGTGAGTGAAAAATACATTTTGGCCTGTGATTCTGTTACGTTACTTATAAAACCCCAATACTACGATTTTTATAGTAGAGGTTTGATGCCGATGAAGCATTACTGGCCCATAAAAGATAATGACAAATGCCGATCTATCAAGCATGCTGTTGACTGGGGGAATACTCATGAACAAGAGGTAAGCTATTTCACGTTTTACTGTCATTTCTACCTGAGAGGCTGAAACTTCAATTGATAAAGTCATCTTATTGGCATTGTTCTAGAAATAGTTGATACACTTGAACATTGAAAATTTGAAATGTTATCTGTATGAGTGTATAATGTATTCTCCATACCTATATTATGTTGGTGTTTGTCCCGACTTTCTTACCAAAATTGGGTTTTCCTTTTCGTACCATAATTGGGTTTCTCTTTAGGAAAAAAAAAACGTATTCTCCATATTTGGCTAATCCTTGTTCTTGTAGAAAAATGTTATAGACTCTATAAACAGAGACTCCTTTCTTCTAATTTGGTAGCATCCACAATGTAGTCCTAGGGGTTTGATAGTATGGTTTGGAGGGAAAATTTGTTTGACAGAAGTGTTACGACATCACTTGTGAGAACCGCTTTTATTCTGAATGAATTGTGTGAGGTTGTCTATCTTGTCAGTTTGTACTCTCTTTGATATAGTGGATTGCTCATCTTCTTTTGTGGATGTAGGTTTATCGATCGAACCACGTTAAATATTCTGTCTCTTTACGTGTTTATCGTTTAACTTCTTATGTGGTGTCTTCCAAGGTTTGCTTTGCTAACTTCCGCATGACACCTGATTATTTCGGTCCGAACAGATTTTGCTTGAAGCATGAGTAAAGCATGATGAATATAGGATCATTCGAATTTCAACCACGTTAAATCTTGTATTCTTTCTCTTGTTATTTATTTCACGTTTCTGCTAGCACACTCTTTTTTAAACGAAGCATATGTGTATATGTGAGAAATCATTAGAAATTCAGCAAATACTAAGTTTTGAACGCATAATAGTTGAACCTTAGATACGGCTTTGTCTAAGCAAGCAATCAAATGTTCATGTAGCATGACTAAGGTGACAATTTCAGTTCATATTTATGAAAAAGTCCATTTAATCCATATTTATTGAATTGGATCACTCATATTTCAAACAGATAAATATGGACTTCAACTCATTTTAAAAGCTCATATAAATATGGACAAAATGGATAATGGTATCCATTTAAACACGAAAATCACCCACCTATGCTTTAAATTTTATTTTTTTCTTCTTTTCTAGTTTCTTTTCTTCTTTTTTTTTTCTTTCTTTTTTCCTTTAATTTACTTTTTTTTTTCTTTTGCATTTTGTTTTTTCATTTTTTACTCGTTTCTTATAATTTCTTTTTTTCTTTCTCATCTTTTCATCTATTTTTTTTAATTTCTTTTTCTTTGTATTTTTTTTTCATTTTCTTATTTCATCATTCGTATTCGTTTGAGACCTACATGGGTTAGTAAATATAAACTTCTAATTATCTCATTTAACCTATACAGTTCATAGCATCTCTTATCAATTAAATATAATCTATATATAGTCTCTCCCCTTTATTATTATTTTTTCCTATCTTTTATTTCTCTTTTTTTTCCTTTAATTTACTATTTTTCCTTTCTTTTTTCCTTTAATTTACTTTTTTTCTTTTTCATTTTTTTTATTTTTTCACTTATTTTTTACTCGTTTCTTACACTTTTTTCTTTCTTATTTTTCATCAATTTTTTTCTTTTTCAATTTTATTTATTTTTTCTTCGCATTCTTTTTTTTCTTTTGTATTTCCATTTCTACCTTTTTCATTTTTGGTTCGTTATTTTTGTCATTTTTCTTTTTTATATTCTTTTCCTCATCTTTTTTTTTTGTCATTGCATTTTATATTTTATATATTTTTTTACTTTAAATTTATTTGTATCATACTGTATATTTCAAATAAATTTATTATTTGTATTGTTCAATTTATATCAATAAAATATAATTTGTATCTATATATATAAAATATAAGTGTGAATTATATAAAATATATGTGACGGTGCAAACTATAAAATACAAATATGAGCTTGAAGTCTAAAAAATAAATACAAATATACAATTGTATTAAGTAAGTTCGGTCCATCTTTGTTCCATTTCGTACATGGCTAAGGATCTACATAGACTTCGATTTATGGGAAAGTTCAGCTTCAAATTCGACTTCTAACTTCCTTATCTTAGAGTTCTCGTTAGAGCAGAAGTAAGACACAAAGCGAGGAGCTCAAGGTAAGGCAAGGCAGGAAGTACGTAGAAACCTTGATTTGTGTACTTCTTGCGACTGCTAAAGACATTTGGTTTGACGAATGTAATTCCAAAATTTTTCTGGATACTATCTCTGTATCTGTTCATTAGGTGTAGTTCACTTGAGTGTACTTACAAAAATGATAAATGTTGGGCGAATATAAACCAATATTCGCTTATGGTATTTTCAATATCATAAAAAACAAATCAAAAAAAAAAAACATTAAAGAAAAAAAAAAGAAGAAAGAGAGGTAGAAGTTAGAGATAGAAGAGAGAGAAAAATCATAAAGAAAAAATTGAAAAATAAAATACAAAAAAATCAGAAAAAAAAATGAAAAAGGAAAAAGGGAAAAAAGAAAAAAAATGATGATAAATACAAATATTTTGAATGATTATGATATCTCAGTCATTATTCATAATTTATACTCAACTTAATCATATTCTTAGAAAATAAAAAAAATATAAAATATAAAATAAACCAGAAAAGAAAAAAAAGAAAGAAGTAAAAAAAAAAAACTAGAACAAAACGAGACTAAAAAGAAAAAAAGAAAGAGAAGCAAATGGTAGAAACAGAAGAGAGGAAAAAAAAACAACTAGAAGTTATATATAGAAGAGAGAAAAAAAATAAAAAATAAAAAGCTTAAAAAAAAAAGGGAAAAAAGTCAAATTAATATGATGTAGAAATTTTAAGTTTTTTATTTTATGAGATAAAATGGGATTGAAACCATTTTTACCCAATCAATATTTACCCATATTTATATGGACAAATTGCAATTCAAATCATTTTTGCTCGATTCATATTTAACTCGTTCAAATCCAATCCAATCCGCCCGTGTACCACCCCAAAGCATGTCAAGCACTGTACCCACCGAACAACATACATTTACTTCTAACGCCACTTCTCTCATCATTTAAGCTCATGTTAATTTTTCTGTCACCGTTTTTCATGTTTGACTGCTTCTTTGGTTAACAAAATAGGCTCAGGCGATCGGAAGGACAGCAAACGACTTCATTCAAGAACAACTCAAAATGGATTATGTATACGACTACATGTTCCATCTCCTGAATGAGTACTCAAAGCTCTTGAAATACAAGCCCACTATACCTGAAAATGCAATTGAGCTTTGTTCAGAGGCAATGGCATGCCCAGCTGAAGGAATCACAAAGAAATTCATGTTAGAATCTATGGTTGAAGTCCCCTCGGACGCGATACCTTGCAGCATGCCACCCCCCTTTAGTCCTGCAGAAGTTCACTCTATTCTTGATACAAAAGAAAATTCAATCAAACAAGTTGACTCATGGGAACAAAAGTACTGGAAGAACAAAAACGAGTTATGAATTCATTTACTTGTTTTTGAACCAATAAACTATAATGTATAAATTTTAATTTCGCCTTTGAAGTTGACTAGTGACTACAATGTACTATGTGGCAGACAAAGTTATTGGTGATTAGAGACGAAGTCAGGATTTAAAATTTGTGGGTTCTGAATTTTAAATTCAACAAGCCAACGGTAGTGACGAAGAGTAACCCAAAGGTTCTTTTTGGATAAACACGTTTTTTTTCTTTTCTTTAATTATTAGTTTATATTTTTTTAAAAATAAAAAAAGTAAACAAATTTTAGAAAAGCAAATAAAAATAGTTAGAAAATTGGTGACATGGTGTTTAGGCTGCATTTGTTTTTTTAAGATTCAAACGCCTGACTCTTAATGCACGTCTAAATGATTAAGATATTGTTTCTAGATCTGAAAACTGAATGATTAAGACTGTTTGTTTTTTAACATCTGAATGTACAAAAAAAAAATTATTTGTACATATAACAAAATAAAAATACAATTTAAATAAAAAACTTTATATATAAAAAAAGTATGTAATTGATACAACAAAATTATTATTTGATTGAAAAAAAATATTTATGTTCGTTAGTGATAGTGGAGATGGTTTATAATGGTGGTTGCGATGACAATGATTGATATTAGTGATTAGTAATGTTAGTGGTGATAATTGTGATGGTTGGTATTGTAGTGACTGTTATGATGGTGGTTGTGATGTGACGTTGTTTGATGTTATTAGTTGGAGGTATTGATTGTGATGGCTGAAAAATGAATGAATGATGATTGACGATGTGTTGGTGCTAGTTGGAAATATTGCTAGTTGTGGTGGTGGAGATGGTTGTTAGTAGAGATAAATTATAGCGATAATAGTAATTGAAGTGATGGTAGATGTGGTGTTACTAGTGACAATGGTGGTGGCCGTCGAAGAATATGTGGAAGTTATGATGTATTAGTGGTAGTTAGCGGTGGTGCTAGTTGTGATAGATGAGATCGATAGTAGGGATTGACCGATAGTGGTTGATGATGGTGGTGCTGTTGATGGCGGTGGTGACGTTAAATATAATTAGAATAATAAAGGTAGTAGGTGTGGTAGCGGTTGACAATAGTAGTTGGTAGCGATATTTGTTGTTGATGGTGGTTGTGAGGGTGAAGGTGGTTGGCGGTGGTTGACAATGATGGCGGTGGCAGAGGTGGTGACTGATAATTATGAATAGAGTGACAGTGAGTATTATCCAACACCAGAATACCTCTTCAGACCTATTAAGACTTGATTCTAGATCTAAATGATTATGACCTATTAAGAGCTAAAATCTTAATAAAAAACAAATGCACTTAATGGTCTAAAATCTGAACCATTCAGATTCAGACCTCCATTAAGTGCAAACAAATAAACCCGTGCAAAAAGGCAAAAATGCTTGCATTTAGTGGGGTTTGAACCCCTATCTCAGGGATGGAGAGCTTTCACATGTGACACACCTACCACTTGACCAACAACTTGCATTTGTATGTGGGTTCGGATATATATATAATTATATAAGTTTTTCAGATATTTTAATTATAAGTATAGGATCTACGCAAAAGTTAGTGGGTTCGACCTAACCCTCATAAAGTACTGTAGCTTCACCCCTGCTGGTGATCACAATTAAGTTTAGTGATATTTTGTGTTAATCTATCTTCCTACCTTGGCCTTTATTAGGCCGTCGGTGGAAGTTGGTGCATAATTATTGAATCTAAATATCTAAAATGTATTTTTTTTTTTTTTTTTTGTTTAAAGAGATTTTATTCATAACTTAATATGCATTATAAGTAGTACAAAGTTGCGGACATGACCCTATCGGGTCTCATAAAGTACTGTAGCTTCACCCCTGCTGGTGATCACAATTAAGTTTAGTGATATTTTGTGTTAATCTATCTTCCTACCTTGGCCTTTATTAGGCCGTCGGTGGAAGTTGGTGCATAATTATTGAATCTAAATATCTAAAATGTATTTTTTTTTTTTTTTTTTGTTTAAAGAGATTTTATTCATAACTTAATATGCATTATAAGTAGTACAAAGTTGCGGACATGACCCTATCGGGTCTGCATCTAAGCTATTAGTAGTACACAAAGTAGAGTCTACTGCAAACATTGCCTAACAAAATAGTGCCTTTCAAAGTAGTGCATGTTAGTAGGAGACATGCTATAGTTAAGATTTACAGACTACCTATTAGAGGAAGTTCTAAAACGTTACCATGCTAAATATCTAAAACGTGACCATGTCACTTGTTTGACTCTAAAGAGTAATTTTCATGGATAGTCATTCACGTTTTTATAATTGCCTATAAATATTTTTTTTACTTCTTCTAGGATAAGAATATCACTTAACTACTTTTATTTTTCTCAAAAAATACTTGACACTGTAAAAATATTTCTTTTCTCCAAAAAATATTTGACACTTTAAAAACATTTTTTCTCTCCTAGTTTGCATGACATGTCATTAAAATTTCTTTTTTATATATAAGATATAAGAAATAGATCTATTTAACTTATCAAACTTATTTAACTAAAATTTGGTCTTATTTCTTTTTAAAAAAATAAATACACATGATATATTTATTATTGAAGAATAATTTAACTATATACTTTAAATTTTATATTTATTTTGTCTTTCTTAAAAAAAATTATATTTATTCTTTAGTCGATATGAGAAAAATTACATCACATGATAAAAGTATTACATAATTAAACAACTTAAAGGAAAATAATTCTTTTGGTAATGCAATGCACATTACTCATTAATGAAGTAGTTGATGTGTCCAAGTGTATACATAAAACTAAAGGCTTATTTTATTTGGTACTTTTCAAAGTTTTTAAAATTTATTTATTTCATCACTTAATAATATTTTTAAAACTCAAGATATTTATATGAATTGGTACTAATTTAATATTTTTTTTGTTATTTATTTAATATACTAAAGATTCTTAGAATGTAAAAGAAATGAAATTGATGGCTTTCAGATTTTCATATACGTATTAAATGTACTATTTTTGAAGGAATGAAAAATTATTTAGTCATAAAATAAATTATTTTTTTTTAAAAAAATATATTAACAAAATGAAATGAATCTTTGAAATATTACCCAACCAAATATCGCTTGCTTTTTGAGAGTTTAGTATGAGGAAAGGATATAAATTGGTGTTTATTTATATAATAAGATAAAATATAATATAATATAATAAAATAAAATAATTTAAAGTAATAATTTTCTATTTTCTTAAGTTTTTACCTGTGTTAACTTTGCGGATTTACCTGATTTGTTTATGAAATTTACTTGTGAAAAATTCTCAAGAAGAATTTATTTTCTTATTATCTTTCTATCAAAAAGGTCTTGCTTAAAATTTTGCAGGTGATCTACATACGAATTAAAATTTTCAGGTGATAATTACCTTTAAGATTTTTCTATTGAATTTTACTTGACAAAAAAAATTCTAAGATTTTCTCCTTCAAATTTTGTTTTATAGAAAAATTTGTAGGTTTTCCATGAAATTAGTTTGGTTAAAAAACTTTTAGAGAATTAGATTACCGGTAAATTCTTTTACAAATTCTTCAAATTTTTTTATTTTTACGTAATTTAAATTTTCCTTTTAGTTTATAAGACGTGAGTTTGAATAAATGAACTTGAAGAATTAAATAGGTTTATAATTAAGAAAATAAAAGATTTTAACAACATGACATGCCATGTAGGAGAGAATAGGTTTTTTAAAGTGTTAAATACTTTTGAGGAAAATAAAAATAGTTAAGTGATATTTTTATTCTAAAAGAAACAAAAATAATATTTATAGACAATTGTAAAAATATGGGTGTCTATCAATGAAAATTACTCACTTTAAATGTGGAGTAATATTTCATTGCCGAATATTTAGGATCTTTATTGAAGTACTCTCTAGATTTTATTTTAATTGTCCTTCACACTTTATTTTAAAAAATAATTACTCCATTTTTTCTAATTTATTTATCTAATTTTAATTTAATATGAAATTATTAAAGAAAATATTTGAATCTTGTTATTTTTTAAAAAATATATACTCTCGTCATATTTTTTTAATCCGTTCCAAAAAAAATCTCCATTCCATATTTGATAATTATTTAAAAATACAATTTTACTTTTATCATTATTGATCTCACTTATAAAGTATTACTTAATTAAAAATAATAGTAATATATTTTTTAATAAAAAATAATTTTATAAATATCATCAAATATTTTTTCTTTCTTAAACTGGTGTCTTTAGTTTAAAATATTTATTTTATGCTGTAAAATTTCCATCATGACTAATTCATATGTTAGTTAAACCCACAGGCTTACTAAAGAAAAACTGCAATCACTTCAAAAAACATTTCCATAGAAATTTTGCCACCTACATGCTGTTTGTTCTAGCCAGCTATACGCCACTACAAGCAATTCCAGAAATTGCTCCTCAAAACACTACCATTACTTAACACACAGAACAAGAGCCCCCTGAATTGCAGCATATTATAGTATGCACATAACCCGTGTCACCAACAGGATATCCTCCCCACCCTCCAATTCACATTATATTAGTATTAATACTAGCTAAATTAGTCGCGCCCCGCACGGTGTTAAAAAATTAATTATTTTATTTGATCAATTTTATATTCATTTTAGATTTATTATCTAATTGTAATATTATAACTTGTTACAATTATATTATGAAAAATGTTTTGTTTCATAAAATAAAATAAAATTTAACAATTTAAGATTTATTAAATGATGGATAATATATTCTTTATCAATAAATTAAAATATATTCCTTAATAACGATTTTATTTCATTTCTATTGCATATTCAATGAAGTTGAGATTTTAATTTGAAATAATGTACTTATGTGTGCTTATAAATGCACTAAGATGGTAAGATAATTTTTTCCTTATTATATACATATATAAACCAATTTCAATAGCATAAATCTCATTAAGTAGTCATCACTATATATAGATTAACTCCATATTACAACTACCTTAATGTGCATATTGCAATTTGCATCATAAAAATGAAAGTTGGGAAGAATAAAGATCATATGATACATATTTATATATAGAGCTTAAAATAACAAAACAATGAAGAAGTCTACAAACAACAAGATCAAAAAATATGAAAAAATTAAATCAAGTAGATCCTTGTGCGAATATGCATAATTCCTCCGCATCTGATTATCAACAAAACACAAAATCTTCTCCAATGTTTCATAACTTTCTTCTCCATACATTTTCGAAGTGTACAATATTCATGTAACTCACAAGATTAATTACACAAGGTCTTTTATATAGAATTGAAATATTTTATATGATGATCTTTAATTGTTCATTTATAACTCTTTATTTTCTTGGGTAATGGAGATTATAAAAAATATGAGTTATAAAAATGATAATATGTGACTTAAAAGCACAAAAATTAATGGACATTATTAGAATAGAAATTATAGGAATATGAAGTGGTGTTAGTTATGAAAATGACTTATTAAATAAATTATTTAAGAAAAATAAGAATACTTTTAAAATAGATTATTGTATTATTATTATATAGTGAAATGAAGAGAACAACATCCAAAAAATAAGAAAAAAATAAATACAATTGAAGGTCATAGAGAGGTGCCGCATCATCTCTTCTACATAAATAAGCAAATCGCTGAAGAAGCGGTATGAACTGCGTACATTTTACCCTCCCCAAACCCCACTTGGTGGGAATTCATTGGGTTTATTGTTGTTGTTAAAGAAAACATAAATTGTTTTTCACATCACAAAAAACACATAAAAAATATTGTATTTCATTAATTAATAAATATTCCTTTTAAGCCATTAATAGCATTGTTTGAAGTTTGGTTAGTAATTAGCACCAACAAAATTACAATAGTTATTTCTTAAATGAAAATAGAATTTACAATAATAAAAAAAATCATGAAAGTTCATATTATAGAAGTTACATATAGAGAACATACCCATGAACACTCTCTCTCTCACACACACACCTATTTTTTTACGTTAACCATAACAAAATAGACGAAAAAAATACAAAGTTAGTGTATAATTTTTTAAGCTCTTGTTCGATAGCCTCTTTGACAGACGATCAACCTTTAAAAGCCTATAAAATTTACAATAATTAAAAAATCATGAAAGTTCATATTATAGAAGTTACATACAGAGAATATACCCATGAACACTCTCACACACACACATACTTATTGTTTTTACGTTAACCATAAGAAAATAGATGAAAAAAGGAATACAAATTTAGTTGATAGCCTCTTTGACAAACGATCAACCTTCAAAAGCCTATGAAATTTACAATAATAAAAAAATCATGAAAGTTCATATTATAGAACTTACATATAGAGAACATACCCATGAATACTGACACACACACCTATTTTTTTTTACATTAACCATAAGAAAATACATGAAAAAAGATATACAAAATTAGTGTACAATTTTTTAAGCTCTTGTTCAATAGTGTAATACCCTGATCATTTCTTAAGCCTAAATCCGTCTTTTGAGTGGATATGTATGACTTTAAAGTGATTGATGTTTAAAACATGTTGCATTTATCTAATTTATACTTTTTTTCATGTAGATCATTGAATAAACTTTCCATCGATACCAATTTCATTGAAATCTGACTTCAGACGAGGGAGTTATAGCCATTTTCTCAGCAATATCGGATCGCCCAGGTCTGACGGTCGACCTGGCGGACCATCAAGTCCTTGGTGGACCGTCAAGTGTCCCTTCAAGCCAAGGAAGTGACCCATCTTCATGGTCACCGTGTGACGGCCAAGATGGTGGACTATCAAAAAGTTGACGGATCGTTAAGGGGTACGTCAGGTCGAGACAGAATGTCTTGTTTCTTTCCCTCGAGTGATGGGACGACTTGGTGGTCCGTCAGTTTCCCGATGGACCGTCACTTCGACCGTCACATCGAGGTAGAATGGCCCAGATTTGGCACTCGAGTGACGGGCGACTTGGTGGACTGTCAGTTTCCTGACGGACTGTCACTTTGACCGTCACATCGAGGAAGAACGTTCCAGTTTTGGCACTCGAGTGATGGACGATCTAGTGGACCGTCAGATCGACCTTCACAGGCCTCGATCAGCGAATTTCAGCTTTTCAAAAGGGCATTTTGATCATTTCCGCTCCTTGTTGCCTTATATAAACATCAAGTCATGAGACTCCAAACACACTCCTGAGTTCCCATGAGGCAAAGAAAAAAGATAAGGATTAGTGACTGATTGACTAACTAAATAACATACTATGATCACATTAACAAAACATTTTAATAAAGAAAAGTTCGTAGAAACTAAATTTTAACGGCTAACATCAATAAACCAGTAGAAGTACAAGGACATAAGAGTGGTGTATGAACACCATATTGCCCAAGGAAAGCTTCAACCACACTAAATATCACGTCTAAATTGTTTTGGATCAATAGGCTAACTGGATCAATAGGCTAACTTTATCTGGTAATCCAACCACTAAGCAACCACTGGGAATATGCATAATATGACCTTTGAACGTTTCTCTAGAAAGGGGTAACACTAGGCTAATTCTAATACACTGATTGAGACACACAAAAATCAAATTCTTTCATCACTTTTAAGTATCCAATAGCTATAATCCTAATATATTCATCTCGTATGAAGCTTATTAATTAAATCTAACATCGTAAGTATAAAAAATGAAAGCATGAGTTATGAATCTCAAACACAACATAAGCAGAGACTTTGAGAAAATAGAAAGTGCAAACAAACAGGAAGATGAAACCAAATTTCCGATTTAAGAAGTGAATAATATGTGACCAAGGTAACAAATTCTTTATGCTCAACTTAGATCGAATACACAACCAAGGTTATAGTTTCTCTACAGCTTTGATAGCAGTACAAGACATATCAACCCCACAATTCAGGGAATAACGCAAAAAACAAAAAAAGGGGGGGGGGGGGGGGAAAACATCAAAAAACTACAAAAATAAAAAAAAAAGGAAAAAACAAAAAAAAAAAAAAGAAAAAAAAAAAAAAAAAAGGGGGGGGGGGGGGGGGGGAGAACTTCTCAGACGTTCCATATACTTAGACATGAGGCAACATCGAGATAGCCAATGGTCAGGACATAACCTTACTCCAAACTTGTTCTATTATTTAAAAAAAATGACCAGCAACACTAAAACAAAACAGACTCAAGTGTGTGTGTACGTGTGTGTGTATATATATATATATATATATAAATATGTATGTATGCATGCATGCATGCATGTATGTATTCTCATGAAAAGAAAAAAAAAGGATTAGTATAACAAAATTTTATACCTTAATAATGTATGTGAGTAATAAAGGCAATGCAGAAACCATTATTGAGCCTTTACAAAAATGAATTTAAAGTCAACCAAAGTAAATACTTGAAGAAAGTATGCTAAAGAGAATTTCAAAGCAAAAGTTAAGCATGTAAACCTATTATCCAGGAAGTTACACGTTGATTCCCTATGTAAACTAATTGTTTAGTAAAGACCAAAATTCACACAGAAGGACTTCTAAAACATCACATGAGTTTGATCATTCTAAATAGCTTAATCACTTGACAACAGAGATATACGAGCACTACGTCTATAGGCCTATATCACCTAAAGGAATCAAAGTAGGCAGAATACTAAATCAGGTCAAGATAGAAGCTGTATTGAACATACTTTAGACTTAACTTGTTGAGACTATTTACAAAAATAATTAAATAAAAGGATATAGCTATATGATAAAAAATAAAGAAAAAAAACACTTACAAGACACAACATTATCATATTTAAAAAAACAGGGGGTGCAGTTTTTTAACAATCATACCTTTAAGAAGTAACCATGTTGTCAATTAACATTTAAGTTTCCATTTTTCCTCATGTAAAGTGATAGATGAACCAAACATCAAACTCCATACTTACCCTCTTGATTTCAGTATGCCCATTTTCAACAGAAAATATGAATGAAGGCCGAAATACAAACTTAAACTAAATGAGTGATGCATTCTTTTCACTAATTTTCAAACGATAACATATTTTTTCCTAGGAGAAAGAAAGATACTTTACCTTTTTTCTTTTTTAAGAATGAACACTTAGCATAGAACCGAAAAATTGCTTACCTGTCAGACAAAAAAAATGCAGGACGAATCTAGTTGCACGAAACATGAATCCCAAATAAGAGTGAATGCTTTATGAATTTTAATAATAATATATTATAGACGAAACCGGTAGATTTGTTCAAAACTACACCAACAGATAATTTACGAGTATAAATGAAGAACGAATTCTGACGAGATTACGATCTCTTCAACTCAAATTCGACTCAAATTGAAAAAGAAAATAATAGCAAACAAGGAACTTGATGTCTCTTCCCTCAAAATGAATAGAGGGTTGTATTATAGGCAAAACACAGCTCCAAATTCAAAATTCAAAACTAAGAAAAAGAGGGGGAGAAAAAAGCAAAAAGTCTTCATCTTGAAGCTTTAAAGTGATGGAGAAGACCATTGGTTCTGCCAAAGCCAAGAATTTCGGCTGATTTGCCGTGATTGAGGTGATGAAAGCTTGGTTTGGTTGAATTTCAAGTAAAGAAGAGGAAATTTAGGGTTGTATTGGTCGAATTGCTAATATTGATGTTGTTTTTAATCGATTAAACGGGGTAATCACAAGGTGGGCTGGGTCAGGGGGTTAGTTTGGGCTAATTTTTTTTGGGCTGGGAATTACTTTAAGTAAAAGGAATTTTGGGCTGGTCTTTGCTATATTTTAAAGGCTGAATTTAAGTGAAGAAATTGGCCCAACCAAAATAATGAATTCATCTAATTCTTCTCAATCCATTTTACTTGACTAATTCATCGATGCTTATTTGTTCTAATTAATTTTTCAAAAGTGTACATATATATATATATATATATATATATATATATATAAAATTTCCACACTTATAGATAGATATACGTATGTGAATGATTTCAAATATGTTCCTTTATTATATTAAAATACATTTAGCGATAATTAAAAATTAAATATATAAAAAATAAAGTAGAGTAAATTTGTAACAAAAAAATAATAATATATCAAGGATTATATTAATATGCTAAGTAAATTTCCAAAAAAAATGATAATATAGCAAGGATATATTAATATGCTAACATATATTTATTTATTCATTTTAAAAAAAGTAGTAGGATGATAATATTAAAATATATTTATTTATTTATTTTGAGTAAATTTATAAGATGCAATATTAGTGAGAAAAATATCATTTTCAAACAGTTAACATTCAAAATTATATTTAAAAAAAAAGTTCAAAAATCCTAACCATCGAGCAAGTTATTTTGCGGAAAAGGAGAGCCAAAATTGCATGTCAACAACTTGTCCCCCTTAGACCAAAGAAGATGAAAAGAGTACTGGTAGATATTGACCGATTATGAGAAGATTACACCCAAAATATGGAATGGCGAAGCTAGAATTGCCACGATTGTGATTATGAATTCGACTGAACCCTGGTTTCTGAGTCGCCTACATATCTCGGGTTTCATGAGAATCGGGTCGATGTAGTTCAAAAGTTATGTTATGCAAAAAAAATTGAGAGAATCTCAAAATTTGTCCCAGTTTCAGATTTATGATGGCACTAGAATATAAGAATAGATTTGTGAAAAGGTTTAAAGTTATATGAGAAATTTTGAAAATTGAGTCGAGTCGAGCTTTGAATCATCGACGCTGCTAGGGATGCTTGAAATTCCGCTAGCTTTGCCCAAGTTTGCTGCTTAGTGATAGTTTCACGTTTGTGCTAAGGTTCCTGCAAAACTTAAACTAGATAAAGTAATTAGTATAACTAGTAAATACATTCAGCAAATTAATAAAAATAACACCTCAGGCGTTACTCTATGCAAATGTGGTCGTGCAAGCTGGAAATAAGGCTTACGCAAAAATGAAGTTTTAGGCCAATGATTTATGTGAATGATGTCTTTTGGTGATGAAAATGAGGTCTTAAACTAAGTAAATTATGAAGATGAGACGTTTTCATCCAAACGATTGATTGATGGAGGATTTTCTCTACGCCAATGATTAATGAAAAATAACTTTTGCAAGCAATGAATTTCTATAAAGCATTTGTTTGGTGCATCCATAAGTTTAATGCTGTTATTAGAAAGCAACTTTGCAGTGCATTTGAAAGCAATTATGCGGTGATATAGAAGATATTAAAAACCATGCATATTACGAAATAACTTAAATCGATTGTGTAGTGCCTTTAGAAGAAAATAAAAGTCATGTATAGTACGAAATAACTTAAAGTGATTGTACAGTGCTTTAAAAGAAAATGGAAGTCATGCATAGTGCAAAATAACTTAAAACAATTGTGCAGTGCACTTGTGCCCATGCAAAAGCCAGCAAAGCCATGTGCTATGCGTTCTAAAATATGT
This sequence comes from Capsicum annuum, assembly GCF_002878395.1. NCBI lineage: Eukaryota > Viridiplantae > Streptophyta > Magnoliopsida > Solanales > Solanaceae > Capsicum > Capsicum annuum. The sequence continues at coordinate 213,600,781 of NC_061113.1, forward strand.
TAGAGCATTTGTATAGTGCATGTGCAGTGCATTTTAGAGAATATATGCAAAGTAATCGAAAGCCACGTGTAGTGCATTTTAAAGCGATTTAAAGCAATTGTGTAGTGTATTTGTGCTTATGCAGAGCCATTGTAGCCATGTTCAATGCATTTAAAGAAATTTTGCAGCGCATGCGTGGTGCTTTTAGAGCATATATGCAAAATAACTGAAAGTCGTGTATTGTTTATTTAAGTATTTGAAAACTCTTGTGCAGTACATTAAAAGATATCTATTTAGACTAGCCGGAAGTCACGTGAAGGGTGCTTGAAATCTTTGTAAGATTTTCAAAATCATTTAATCAATATTACTACAAAGGCATGGTTTCTCCTAAATGTTTTAAAATAAATTCAAACCATTCGAGGTGTAATCCTCGCAAACCCACAAATGTTATCAACTTTCGGCTTTTGATATTCTTCCAAACCCGCACTCAAAGAAAATTTGTAAGTTTGGGGGGTGGTTGATTTGTGTTAACTTTGAAGTTCTAGCTCTTGATACTTCATGCTTCTAGCTTTGTTTGGACTCATAACCCCATCTATTCCAAATCTTGGACAATGGATAATAAGAAAATATTTGATTGAAAACTATTTAAAGTAAAAGATAAATAAGAGTAACTAATAACTTGATAAATAAAAATGTGCAAATATGCATAGTGGTAAAAGAAATTCTGCCAAACTTTTGAACTGTGACATATTGTGAAATAATGTGAACGTCCTTTATCCAAAATGAATGTCCTTTTTTCCAACTACTTGGTTGAACCCACACTCTTCAAGATCTCTTGACGTCTTATCCATAGTTTCTCAAAATGATGCCCTTAAAAATTTTCCTTGTTTGACTTGAGAGATTTGCCGCTTCCAAGATAACGAGATTGAGCCTTGTATAGGTTGCCCACCTATCCCTCCAAGGGAATAAATTCGACCGTAGTTCATGAAATACATTTAAGAAAATTAAAACAAAGGGTCGAACCCTTTGTGGGTTGCCTACGTATCCCACAGGAATCAGGCCGAATATAGTTCATTACACATGAAAAAAAAGAAAAATGATTTTTATTCTAATGTGACTGGGGCCAATGTGGGGCCGCCTAGGTATACGCCAATGAAGTCAGATCAATCGTAGTTTGCATTACAAGCAAAGAGGGATTTTTTGGGTAATTTCTACCTAAAAGACCAAACCTGATATGAGTTTCCTACGTATTCCCCCAAGGGAATTAGGTCATTCATAGTTTCATTACATATAAAAAGGAATATTACATAAGAAAAAAGCTTCTAAATATAGTATTTCTTAACAGCATCTGCATTGATGGCTTTCAACTACACTTCACCATCCATTTTCGCTAGGAACAGTGCTTCGCCTGTCAGTACTCGATGAACGATGTAAGGCCCTTGCCAGTTGGGTGTAAAGTTTTCCTTTGCTTTATTCTGGTATGGAAATATGTGCTTCAACACCAATTATCCCGGCTTGCATTATCTCGGTCGTACCTTTTTATTGAAAGATTTGACCATTCTATTCTGATAAAGTTGCCCATGACCGACTGCGTTCATCCTCTTTTCATCAATTAGCATCAAATTTTCATACCGGTTTTGAATCCATTTGTCATCACTCAACTCAGATTCCTGAATGATTCTCAAAGACGGTATCTCTACTTCTGTGGGTAACACTGCTTCCGTTCCATAACTAAAAGATAAGGTGTGGCTCCAGTAGAAGTCCTAATAGTGGTGAGATAGCCAAGGAGGGCAAATGGAAAATTCTTATACCAGTGCTTGTAGTTATCAATCATCTTCTATAATATTCATTTGATGTTCTTGTTGGCGGCCTCAACGGCTCTATTTATCTGAGGATGGTAAGGGGTGTAGTTACGATGAGTAATCTTAAACTTCTCACATATCTCGTGCATCAAGCCACTATTGAGATTAACTCCATTATCTGTTATAATTGATTCCAGAACTCCAAATCAACAAATAATGTTATTGTGAACAAAGTATATCACCATCTTCTTTGTTACAGACTTGTACGAGGAGGCTTCTACCTATTTTGTGAAATAATCAATAGCTATCAAAATAAACCTATGTTCATTTGATGCAGATGGCTCAATAGGACTGATGACATCTATTCCCTAAGCTGCAAACGGCCAAGGAGAACTCGTCACATTGAGTTCATTTGGTAGAACGTGAATCAAATCACCATGAATCTGACATTGATGACATTTTCGCACAAAGTGAATGCAATTTTTTTCCATTGTCATCCAAAAATAGCCGGCTCAAAAAATTTTCTTTGCCAAAATCAAACCATTCATATGCGGTCCACACATGCTCCTATGTATTTTTTCGACTAACCTGGTCGCCTCATGAGCGTCGACGCACCTTAAAATTCCTAAATCTGGAGTCCTCTTATAAAGGATTTCTCCATTTAGGAAAAATTGATTTACCAATCTCCGAAGTATTCTCTTCTAAATACTGGTTATGCCTTCTGGATAGACTCCCTCCTTGAGATACCTCTTGATGTCGTAGTACCAAGGTTTTTCGTCTGGTTCCTCATCTATGTGAAAATAGTAGGTCGGTTGGTCTTGTACATTAACCCTGATAGAACCTATAAAATTCTTGTCTGGATGTTAAATCATAGAGGATAAGGTCGCCAATGCATCTGCTAACTCATTTTGAATTCTCTGGACATGTTTAAATTCATCCTTGTTGAACTTCTTGTGCAACTCTTTCACACACTCCAGATATGGAAGTAGCTTCACATTCTTGACACTCTATTCACCTTGTACTTGATGAATCACTAAATCTGAATCTCCTATAACTAATAGTTCCTATATATTCATATCAACAACCATTCTAAGACCAAGAATGCAAGCCTCGTACTATTTCATATTGTTAGTGCATGGAAATCTGAGTTTTGCTAAGATCGCATAATGTTGGCTTGATTCTGAAATTAGTACTGCCCCAATACCAACTCCTTTGAAGTTTACAACTCCATCAAAGTACATTCTTCAACCTGAATATTCTTTTGATATATCTTCTCCAATAAATAAAACTTCTTCATCGGGGAAATAATTTTTAAGAGGCTTGTACTTTTCATCTATAGGGTTTTCAACAAGATGGTCAGCTAACGCTTGTCCTTTGACCACCTTTTGAGTAACATAAATAATGTCAAATTCACTCAACAAAATTTGCCACTTTGCTAGCTTCCTAGTAGGAATTGGTTAATGAAAGATATACTTGAGCGGATCCATTCTAGAAATCAAAAAAGTGGTATACGCATATATGTAATGCCTTAACTTTTGTGCAATCCAAGTCAAGGCACAACAGGTACATTTCAATAATGTATACCAGGATTCATAAGGTGTGAACTTCTTGCTCAAGTAATATATAGCTTGGTCCCTCTTTCAGGTTTTATCATGTTTTCTTAAAACACACCCAAATGCATAACACAGGCAAGTATAGTAACAATGGTCTTTCGTGTTCTGGGGGCAACAAACGGGTGGATTTGACAAATACTCCTTGATTCTATCAAAATCTTGCTGGCAATATCCTGTCCACTTGGTGGCAACATCCTTCCTTAACAACTTAAATATTAGTTCACAATCACTGTAGATTGTGCAATAAATTGACTGATGTAATTGAGTCGACCTAGGAAACTCATCACGTCCTTTCAACTTCTTGCAGAAGGCAAGTCTTCGATAGCCTTTATTTTTTAAGGATCCAATTCTATGCTTTTCCTAATCATGGTAAAACCCAATAGATTCCCAGTAGGAACACCAAATGCATACTTTGCAGGATTCAATTTCAAATCATATCGTCTTAGCTTGTCAAAGAACTTTAAATCTGCCAACTTATCTGAGCTTTTTTGCAACTTGATAATGACATCATCTACATAGACTTCAATCTCCTTGTGGATCATGTCATGAAAAATCGTAGTCATGGCCCTCATATAGGTTGTCCCTGCATTCTTGAGTCCAAAAGGCATCACCCGATAATAATATACTCCCCAACGTGTGATAAATATGGTTTTTTCAACATCTTCTTCATTCATCAAGATCTGGCGGTACCCTGTGAATAAATCAACAAATGACTACAACTCATGCTTCACACAATTATCAATGAGTAAGTGAATATTTGAGAGAGGGAAATCATCCTTTGGGCTAGCCTTGTTGAGATCTCGATAATCCATACATACTTTGATTTTTTTTTACTTTTTTTGGCATGGGCACAATGTTGGATAACCAAGTGGGATACTTTGTGACTCTAATGACATTGGAATCGAATTTCTTGGACACTTCCTCCTTGAATTTCAAACTCAAATCAGGCTTTATCTTTCTCGGCTTTTGCTTTACAAGAGAACAAGATGGATCAGTTGGCAACCTATGAGAAATAATGTCTGTGCTTAGACTTGGCATATCATCATAGGACCATGCAAACACATCTATATATTGCATAAAGAGATCGATCAATTCTTTTCTTTGGGACGGAGTCAAATGAATCCTAATCCTTATTTCTCTTATGAGTTCTGAACTCCCTAGTTTATCATCTCAGTTTCATCCAAATTCGGTTTTTCCTTATTTTCAAAATGTCCAAATTCTTTAGTCAACTCTTCAGACAATAGATCTTTTTCATATTCTACAAAGTCTTGTTCGCTATTTGAAATCGTTTCGCTTATTTCATTATATGTCACATTCATAGTATTGGCAGATATATTAGTTTGCTTGCTGAAAGAGGAAAAAAAGAAAATACATTAATGAAGATGATTTTAAAAAAAATAGCAAAACATAGTTTGGATTTGGCCTTTAAGCTTTCAAAAGTAGAGGCAAAACACATGAATTCATAAACACGATTCAGGCCTCAATTTTGAATCATGTTGTAAATACTAATACAATCATCTACCAAGATTCTCGGAGAACTGGGGATGGGGTACAAGTCCAATTGTTCAAAGCATCTCCAGGCTCAGCATCCTAGATAGTTAAGGTCTCGATGAAATCCTCCAGAATCACATTGCACTCAACTTCTTATCCAGTAATGAACAAGTTTTTGACTCCTTCTACGAGGTCTTCTTCAATATCTTTTTTTTATACTTGGGCAACAAGCACTTTTGAAAATTACTGATTCAGGAGCGAAACAATCTTTGGTAGGAGAATTTCACCTTTCTTTTTTAGACTAGCCGATGAGACTTCTTCAGGAGTGGGCTCATATCTAAGACCAAAAGTGTCTGGACAATTGAATTGGATCTAGTATTCCATCCAAGTTCACACCAAGACCACGACCTGGCAAAACACCATTCTTCAATATTTCCAAAGCCACCATCATAAGTACCCGTGGCAACTTTAAGCTTTCTACTTGAACAGTACACATGATCTCCTTAATATAAAAAAAAATCTATCCAGGTGTTCCACACGTTCAATAATAGGGACTGAGTTCTCCTGGTAGATAGAACTATTCTTCTCTCCATGAATCACAATCTCATGATAATCCCAAATAAACTTTAAAGTTTGATGCAAGGTAGAAGGGACTGCGCCAGCACTATGAATCCATGGTCTTCCGAATAATAAATTATAACTAGTAGAAATGTCCAACACTTAGAATTCTACTGTAAACTACACAAGCCCAATCTGTAGCGCTAAATCAATTCCTCCAATAACTCCTCTTTGAGTTCCATCAAAGCCTTTAACCCTCACATTACTTTCATAAACTTTTCCTAGGTCAATTTCCAAAGCTGGGGGGGTAGTAAAAGGACAAATATTAACGGTTGAGCCATTGTCAATGAGAACTTTAGAAACAAACTTTTCCCTGTACCTGACTGTGATGTTCAATGCTCTATTATGCCCCAAGCCCTCAGGTAGCAACTCATCTTCATGAAAAGAGATTGTATTAGCTTCCAAAACTTATCCCATAAGAGCTGAAAGGTTCTCGCTGGTCATTTCAGTTGATACATAAGCTTTATTTACCACCTTCACCAGAGCGCTCCTATAAGTTGCAGAATTCACCAATAATGATAATAATGAGATTTGGGCGGGAGTTTTCTTCAGCTGTTCCATAACAGAATACTCAGTTGGTATCTTCCTCCATAAATTCTCTACCTCAGCCTCTGTTACAACTCTCTTTTGACTATCTCCTTATTAGGTACTCCTTGCACAAATCTTTTGGGGCATAACAATGCCCAGATCTTGTCATTCCTGCAGTATCAGCTTCTACAACCAATTTTCCTTTTCTTTGGTCTCTTGCATCAGTTGAGTAATGCCAAGGAACTGCCTTAGTATTTGAAGGTGATTGAGAAACTAAAGCTGTGATCGTATGCCTGGGAACAGAAACTTTTACTTTAATTTGTGCTTGCATCTGGACTGTAATTACAGGTGCAACAAAAGCTAATGTTTCTACTTTTTCTTTATCACCGACTGATACAATAATCTCTTCCAAATTACATTCTTCATAGATGGTGATCATGTTCACATGGAAACCCCCATGATTTGGAAAGGAATTGTTGTTCACATTGGGGGGAGCTGCTTTGAGCTGAATAACTCTTTCTTTGATTAGTGCCTCAATCTTGGCCTTGAGGGTAAGACAATTTTCAGTGTTATGCCCAGCAACCCCAGAATGGTAAGCACAATGCTTTATCCCATCGTACCATCTAGGAAAGGGATTGGGAATTCTACCTTAAATCGGCTGGAGTATTTCTGCAGTTCTCAACCTTTTATATAGTTTAGATAAGGGTTCAACTAGAGGTGTATAGATTTTGGTTTGTCTTTTTTTTCATAGTTCGGACGGGTTTTGGGTGAATTTTAAGGACAAATTTATGGTTGGTAGTGGGTTTGAGGTGGATTTGTAGGTTAGTATTATGGTAGGTTTTGATAGAATGGTGCTCGAAGTGGGTAATATGCTGGCTGTGTGGCATAAAATGGATATGGGGCAGCAAATGTTGGTAATATGGGTAAGGAGTTTGGGCATATTGGCTATAGTAGGAAGGTTGGGGTGGTGGATTTTGGTATGTTAATATCTGGTTTGATTTTTTTTTCTTGAATAGTCATGATAGCAAAAACTTCATTATTTTTCTTTTTATTCGTTGCCCTAGTTGGATCAGACTACATTGCCTTACTTGTCACTTGTAAAGCTGCCAGATTAGTGATTCCCCTAATTTTAATACCTTCTTCAACAAATTCTCTAATCCTAACAACCTCAAAGAAATTTTGTGGAACCAAGCTTATCAAATTGTTATAATACGTCACATCTTTTTGAGACTGCACAAAAAGGAAAGTCATCTCACTTTCCTCCATAGGAGGTTGAACTTTTGCGGCGTGTGATCTCCACCGCATGGCATATTATTTGAAGGACTCTGTTGATTTCTTCTCCATCTTTATCAAATGGAACTGATCAGGGATGACTTCAGTGTTAAACCTGAACCTATCCATAAATTCTTGCGCCAAGGCATTCCAACTACGCCATTTCTGTGGGTTTTGGCTCGTGTACCAATCTAAAGCTTCTCCCATCAAACTCCTTATGAACAACTTTATTATAATGTCCTCATCCTTCCCTACTCCTACTATCTTGTCACAATATGACCTTAAATAAGCTCGAGGATCCCTTTTCCATCAAATATATTAAATTTCAACACCTTATACCCTACCGGCAACTCAACATCTGGATGAACACATAAATATTCATACTCAAGTCCTTCACATCCTTTGTGTTGTTGGATGCTTCTGAATGCCTCTTTTAAACTACGAATCTCCTTTGCTTCATCTACTTTAGACGTTGCCTCTTTCTCCATATCCTCATAAGGATCAACTTCTTACATGGTTGGTACATGGATAGTGAAAGGTTGAACTCCCTCTATATATACTTATGGCACATATTGCGTGTTAGGAATTGTAGTATGTGCCATCGATATATGTGGGGCCTCTTGGTGGTTTTAGATGACTGGGGTAAGAAGATCTTGAGAAACATATGGGGTAGTGAAGGGTAATGGGTTCATTTGTTGTGAGTCGACTTGTTGTGGGTTGTTTTCTTGTGGGTTAGCTGGAGATTTGGTAGAAATAAGGTTGTTTTGGTGGAGTGAAGGATTTAGTGGAAAGTGTTGGGAGGCAGGAGAATAAACAGGTGGAAAACAATATGGAATAGTGGTATTTGTTCCATGTTCAGGAAGTGGAGTATTCATGGTAATGGATAGTTTGGTGAGGTTTCGAAGTTGATCAATCTCACTTTTTATGTCGGCCATTTGTTGCATTATATGAGCTATATGTTCATCATGAAGGGTTGTATCCCTCTCCCATGAAGTTTTGGGTTCACCTCTTGGGATGGTGACAAGCCCTAAACCATCAGGTGTACCTGAATCAGTCATGTTGGCTTTTGCTCGTGCTTTTGATCTTAAAAAGTATGGGTGATCAGCCAATTCACAGACAAAACATATCAACCGTTGGGGGAATAAATTAAAAGGAATAAAAAACTTCAAAAGAGAAAAATATATCAGTATAAGAGAATAATTTTGTATAAATAACTCACAATTAAGCAAACAACGTTGGAAAAGAAAGCATATTTCATATTGCAAACAAAGCACATAAATAAAAGAAAACTTCAATAATCAAAATGCATCCTATTATGCACGGGACCTCTTTTGTGCCAAAAGATGGGCCTACGTATCAAATAATTGAGATTATGAAAATTTTTCCAAGTTTTAATTAGTGATATTGCTCGAGTTTGGAGTTAGAAAATGAGAAACAAGCCACTTTATTTAAATATCCTCATTAGACCATTACATTGATTTCAAAAACATAAAGAGAGTACATGATAATAAAATGAAAATTCCAGCCAAATCATAAAGAAAGTACATGATAAGAGAAATTCTAGGCACTAAACTATGTCCTCATGCTCCAAAGTGTGGAAAAGATCCAGGAATGACTTTTTCCCATATTTTAGGTGGGAAGACAAAGTGTTTGATCCGGATACCATGTGCCTATTCTGTTTCTTCAAGATCTTCATACCCAATGACTTGTCCTTGATGGCTAAAGCCTACATCCTCCATAGCTGCTGATAACCACACATAATACTCTAGAGTACAGTAAGATTGCTTATTAAGCACATCTATTTTCATTAGATTTCTTCATTCTCGAAGCAACTCCATTGTTTTAGGAATCTCAAAGAGTGGCCTAAAATCAACCTCAAATCTACTCATATCCGAATGAAAAGGAATGACTTGATGATGTATAAATTTCTAAAGCACTCATGAGGGAGCATATGGTTGAAGACCTTTCAAGCCAATAATTTCAAAATAGTATGCTATACGACCCCCTGATGGCGGCAACACGAGGTGACAACCATGGGTACCTCCATTGGATTTGATTTCCCGTGAGCACCATCATGTATGCCTACCAATCATTTGTACCCACAGGACCTACAAATTCTGTCATCCTTTGTAGATGAGAGTTGATCTTGTTGGGTATACTAATGAGTATGTTGACTATGGCCTTACGTCTATAGAAATGTTCTATAGCCCAAATCTGAAGAAAGAGATTACAACATTCAAAAAACCTTGTTCCTCTGGCACATTTGGATAGTGCTCTCGTCATTTTTGCTATAATCATCGGAACCAGTGTAACTTTAGCATTTTCAGCCCCACAAAAGAGATGTCGAACCACGGAACTAAGGCAAGTGTCAATCCTTCTATGCTCCAAAAGAAAGACCAAAAACCTAGTTAAGCAATGGCAAAAGCGATAGGACGTTTCTTTCTCTAATTCTTAGCAGAACAAGAGAATTCCCTGCTAAAGACCTCATGACCATCCTTGCGACAAAATCTTTCATACAAGTAGTCAAGAGAAATCCAATCACAATCCAAACACGCAAGCTTGAGCTTGTTTCTTTCATGACCGTTTGCGAGGTAAGATCATACCCCATCCTTGATACTTTAAATCGGTGAATACACCAATTTCTTCAATTGTGGGGTCAATTCAAAATCCTTGAATTTGAGCATGACTCAAGTGGAATCCCAGAATTTGAGCAATGCCTTGACTATATGTCTATCAGAAGGGATGTAAATCAATGATGTCAAGAAATCCAAAGTTCTCTTAATCTCGAACCCATGCTCCATCTTGATGTTTTCCCATCATCTCCTTAGCTTAAGTAGCACACACACAACCATTTGGTTGTTGGAAAAATTTGGCAAGTTATCTATTCTAGAAACCTACAAGAAGACAACATAAGTAAATTCTTTTCCAAACTCAATTTTGTCAAATTTTTACTTGGATCAATTTATCATTGTCTCTACACACAATATAAAGGTCGTCATCGGGTCGTGAACCCTCTTGACATAAAGGTGTTTCCTAAATTCGTGGAATGACACCATGGGTCAAACCACCTATGGCTTATGAATGCATGGCCTAAATCAAGAGTGGCAATGCTCTATCTTAAGTTTTCTAAGATTTGGGTAGACACGGACATGGATTTCCTATATGAGAAGGCACATGGTCCCACATTAGTAAAACTCCCGCTCACCCCATGTATTTACAATCTGCATGTACAACGTGTGTGAGTGTCAATTTTCCCAAGTGGAGAAAATATGAACGGAATGTCAATTTCTAAAGCTGTAAACAAGTAAGCAAGTTATACAAAATAATAGCAAATAAACAATTTATGCCATACAAGTATGATAAAACAAGACAAATAGGGTTAAACAAATAATAAAATAAATACTTACTTATTAACCTAAGTTCGTTATGGTTAAGAACCTAATAGTCCCAGTGAAGTCGCCAAGTTGTTATACCCATTTTAACATAGCTCAAACCAAGGTACAACATATTGGAAAACTTCTGATAAAATTAAGGAACTTGCCATCTAATTAGTTCTACGGTGAATTAGGACACCTATTATAACCTACATGATTAAAGAAATTAAAGACTTCATTTTAAGGACTACGCAATTTGAAATTCTAGGTGAGGATTCTAATTATCCTAAAGGGAAAGGATTAGGCATCCTAAAGGATCCGCTAACTACGGTTAACCGGTCAAACTTAGATTAGATAAGGAAATCAAATATTAAATTAAGATAAGATGTAGGCAAGCATAAAAAATATATACATATGTCTTGCTAAATGTAACGCACACTAGTTATTTATAAGAAAAACGATTAGAGAAATTTTAGGACATCCTCGCCATAAATCTACTTTTCGAACATTACTGTAATAAGTTTTACATAACTTTTTAACAATGATGAACTTATTTCAAATGATTTCATAGAAGTTTTTAATTGATAAAAAGATGAACAATAAATAAAATAAGGTAAAATAAAAAAAAATTGTTTATTCTAAGAAGAGATGACTCTTTTGCTCTTTTTCTTAATATAATTTTTATAAAAATGAGTTAATTATCCTACACTAAATGAATAACTAAAAATATAGTTGTTTAAGTTTACAATAAGTTGAGTATTTATTTTTTATTATGAAAAGACTCATGTAATAAAAAAAATATTCTCTTTTTTATTTGTTATTTGAAATCCTAAAAAAAAAGGCCTTGTGGAATCAAATTAGTAAAATTATAATTTTTATTTAAGATTGATGACAACAGAATTGATTTACCATATCTAAAATAATTGAGGCCAATTTTCGAGTCTAGCGATGGTAAATTCGCCTGCCGCAAAACCTATATTTTATTAATTCGACACTAGTAACTAATGAGAAACTAATTTAATTCTAAGGATAAGGCAATTTATTCTAGAAGGTATGTTTTAACCTATCAAATTTCAGCCTTTTAACGATATAAATTACATACCGAAACCTAGTGATTATGCTAATTTAATATCTAAGAGGCAAAAATAGAAATGAATAAATTTGCTACCACACTAAAGATTCACATTAATTCAAACAAAACACAAATAATAATGTAAGAGATGTTGAACAAAAATAATAATAATTGTCTACAAAAGAAAAACATATCTTGAAGAAAAATGGAATGAGGAACTAGACTCCTAGACGAAGATAAGTAATACATCTGTTATGTCTCTTCTCTGATTTGGACAGAGATGAAGTCAAGCCGTGAGACTCCAAACACGCTCCCGAGTTCCCATGAGGCAAAGAAAAAAGATAAGGATTAGTGACTGATTGACTAACTAAATAACATGATATGATCACCTTAACAAAACATTTTAATAAAGAAATGTTTGTAGAAACTAAATTTTTATGGCTAACATCAATAAACCAGTAGAAGTGCAAGGACATAAGAGTGGTGTATGAGCATCATATCGCACAAAGAAAGCTTCAACCACACTAAATATCACGTCTAAATTGTCTTGGGTCAATAGGCTAACATTATCTGGTAATCCAAGCACTAAGGCAACCACTGGAAATATGCATAATATGCCTTTTGAACATTTCTCTAAAAAAGGGTAACACTGGGCTAATTCTAATCTACTAATCGAGACACACAAAAATCTAACTCTTTCATCACTTTCAAGTATCAATAGTTGTAATCCTAATATATTCATCTAGTACGAAGCTAATTAATTAAATGTAACATCACAAGTAACAAAAATCAAAGAATGAGTTATGAATCTTAAACACGACATAAGCAGGGACTTTGAGAAAATAGAAAGTGCAAACAAATCGGAAGATGAAACCAAATTGCTGATTTAAGAAGTGAATAATATGTGACCAAGGCAACAAATTCTTTATGCTCAACTTAGATTGAATACACAACCAAGGTTATAGTTTACTCTACATCTTTGATAGAAGTACAAGACATATCAACCCTACAGTACAGGGAATATATAAGGCAACCATATATATCGAGATAGCCAATGGTCAGGACAAACCTTACTCCAAACTTGTTCTCTTATTTTGAAAACAAAAATGACCAGCAACACTAGAACAAGGCAAACTTAAGTATATATATATATATATACATATACATATATATATATATATGTATGTATGTATTCTCATGAAAATAAAACAAAAGAAAAGGATTAGTATAACAAAATTTTATACCTTAATAATGTATGTGAGTAATAAAGGCAATGCAGAAACCATTGTTGAGCCTTTACAGAAATGAATTTGAAGTCTACCAAAGTAAATACTTGAAGAAAGTAAGATAAAGAGAATTTCAAATCAAAAGTTAATCATGGTGACCTACTATCCAGGAAGTTACTTGTTGATTCCCTAAGTAAACTAATTGTTTAGTAAAAGACTAAAAAACTCACACAGAAGGACTTCTAAAACATCACATGAGTTCGATCATTCCAAATGGCTTAATCACTTGACAACAGAGATATACAAGCAGTATGTCTATAGGCCTATATCACCTAGAGGAATCAAAGTAGGCAAAATACTAAATCAGGTCAAGATAGAAACTGTATTGAACCTTCTTTAGACTTAACTTGTTGAGACTATTTACAAAAATATTTAAATAAAAGGATATAGCTATATGATAAAAAATAAAGAAGGAAAACACTTAACAGACACAACAATATCATATTAAAAAGATGAGGTGTGCAGTTTTTTAACAAATCAAACTTTGTATAAGTAACTATGTTGTGAGTTAACATTTAAGTTTTCATTTTTCCTTTTGTAAAGTGATAGATGAAACAAACATCAAACCTCCATACTTACCCTCTTGATTGCAGTATGCTCAATTTCAACAGAAAATATGAATGAAGGCCGAATTACCAACTTAAACCAAATGAGTGATGCATTCTTTTCACTAATTTTCAAACGATAACTTATTTTTTCCTAGGAGAAAGAAAGATAATTTACATTTTTCTTTTTTAACAATGAACACTTAGCATATTACCGAAAAATTAATTACCTGTTAGACAAAAAAATACAGGACGAATCTAGTTACACAAAATATGAATCCCAAATAAGAGTAAATACTTTCTGACTTTTAATAATAATATATTATAGACGAAACTGGTAGATTTGTTCAAAACTACAACAACAGATAATCTACGAGTATAAATGAAGAAGATGATGGGAAAACATCAAGATGGTGGGAAATATCATTCAACAATCATACTATGCATGAGTAAAAAATATCCAAATAATTCAATTTAGCCACAAAAAGTCTAAACTTTCTCATCATTTTGACAAGACAACATGCGAATAAAAGAGAAATAAACATCTTGGATCGAAAAAAAGCTAGCACTTATCTCTTATATGAGGATTTTGAAATCCATTAAAATAATTATCAAGCAGATGAAAAATTCTTAACTTAACTAATTACTTTTTTTATCTAGGCGAAACAAACAATAATAACAATTTTTTCAACATAAAAGAAATAACTTTACATGCTAAAACAAACATATCTGCCAACACTGAATTAAACAAGGGCTTGAGTTCGTCTTTTGAGCAAAGATCAAAACTTTAGACATAACAATCAAATAATAAATTCAAAAGGTAAAACAATCAATATTAACTATTATTTTCAACATAAAAGAAATAACTTTACATGCTAAAAACAAACATATCTACCAACAATGAGTTTAAACAAGACATGAGTATGTTTTTCAAGCAGAGATCTAAACTTTATCCAAAATAATCAAAGAATAAGGTCAAAAGGCAAAATAATCAATATTAAATATTCTTTTCAACATAAAGAAAATAACTTTACATGCTAAAAACAAACATATCCACCAACAATGAGTTTAAACAAGACATGAGTATGTTTTTCAAACAAAGATCAAAACTTTACCCAAAATAATCAAAGAATAAGGTGAAAAGGCGAAACAATCAATATTAACTATTCTTTTCAACATAAAGAAAACAACTTTACATGCTAAAAAAAAAATATATCCACCAACAATGAGTTCAAACAAAGCATAAGTACATCTTTTAAGCAAAGATTGAAATTTTATCTATAATAATAAAAGAATAAAGTCAAAAAAGGCACGTACAACTATTGCTAGTTCATTTTTATATCATGAACGTGAAAATAACTAAAATATTGATACCACAACGTCCTATGACCTTCAAGGCCATCTACAGCAAACAAATATATAACTATAAACTACGAAAAAAAAAGATAAAGAAGAAAACGATAAGAAAACTAAAAAAAAAAAAGGAAAAGTGTGTTTACCTTTTTGAGAGCAGCAAAATGAGACTACGAGCTTGGTCGGAATCAACTACCACCGAAAAACGTCGCCGGAAACTCAAAAATTTTGATTAGCCGACCAACTCTATGAAACAGAAAATTTTACTAAATAAAAATAAATTTTTTGCTCAAAATAATTTTTTCACCTTTCTAGCCTTTTTTTTTCTTACTTTTCCACCCCATTTCTACCAAAGTAGTGGTATTATTTATAGGAGGGAATAAGGTTTTTCTTCCTCCCTTCCACCAATATGAGAGAAAAATATTTATAGGAAAGGATGAGGATTTATTTCTTTTCATCGATCAATGGGGGAGAAAAAGCAATTAAGAGTGTTTTTGAAATTTTAAAATTAAAGATAAGGTGAAGTGAAAGATAATGTGGGGAAAAATTATACAATGTATTACAACTTTTGAATTTCAAAATTGGAAAAGGACAAAGTTGGGGGGAAATAGTACAATGTAGTACAATTTAAAATTATTTTTTAGTGAAAATTAGGTAGAAGTTATGAGAGTTTTTGAAAATTTTGGAGTTATTTAAAATATAACACCAACTGAAATTTAAAAGTTTGCCATATTTAATTAATTTTGACCAAATTAAAAATTAATTTACGGATTGCAGTGGAATTATAGCCAATTTGATTTCAATTACGGTCAAATTTAATAGATTGGCTAAATTAAATTGAAATTAGATACAAATTAATATTTATTTTAATCCCGAGCTTCTTGATTTAATAAAATAAAATGCATATTTATCCAAATAAATTATTTTGATGATAAATTACATTAAAATAAATATTTTAATCATTATATTTATTTTCAAAATAATCCTTAATTAAAATTCAATATTCCATAGAATAAATATTTAAGTAATCAAATTATATAATCTCGTATAACTGAACACGACAATATATAATCGCTACTTAAAATGACAAAATTACGTACAAAAAATATTTTAAGAAAATTTTATTCGGATGAAATAAATATTTTAATTTTATTAAAAACCAAAGAAACTCAAGATTAAATTTAGTCGTGGAAGGAAAAAATTAGGTGTCAACAACTGGCCCCTCCCTTTGGGTAGGGTGGATGCAAGTAACCTAGGGCAAAGGGAGGTTAACGTTCCTAATTTTTGTCCGACCACAAATTTGAATCTGAAAAAGGTTAGCTTTCGCACGAGTTTCATAGAGTTATGGCTGGATGTTGGTATCAAGTTTTCTACATATCTCAGGTTACATGAGAATTCAGGCCATTTGTAGTTCATAAAGCTTGATTTAAAGAACGATTTTTAAAAAATTCACCAACTATCTCGATTTTGGAGTTTTTGATGAAACCAAAAAGCTAGAGAATAAAGGGACTTGGGGGAGGTTGGAATGCAGTCTAGTTTTCAATAAAGATCCCAGCCTACATATCTCTGAAACTCAGAGAATCAGACTTCTTGTAGTTCGACTCAATCGGTAGAAAAGACAACCTTTTATTTCAGACGATCTTTGGCCTGGGATGAGTGACAAGTTGTTTGAGTTATGAAAAAGAGGCTTGTAACCTCTTAACCATGAATATGGAGCTCTTCACATTCATAGGTAAGAATTTACCTAGACATAATTTCCAAAACTCTAGGTGTCCTATCACTCAAATTTGAAAGAAAGAGAAGGCTACCCTCGGTATGAGTTTAGAAATGTCCCATAGGTGATGCTGAAAATGAAATATCCCAAAATACCCACATGCCTTCTAACAGGGGTGTGTTTTGATTGGTGATGGCGATCATCCTTTAGTTCATGTCCAAAGAGTTTAACGTCCCTCTCCAAACTATGTCCCATTTTACTTCTAAGAAAGAGTTCCACATTGTGTTGCATCCTACCTGGAGTCGTCCGTACCTATAGTTTTGATTTGAGATTTTCGTCTTCTCGGATGTTCTCGACAATGTTTCAAATAAAAATTGTTAGTGCTAAATATAATTCACAAAAGAGGAATATAGTGTTTACCATATCTCTACGTGAGTTGTCACCTAAAAGGCGAAGTCATCCTTTCATGTACCTATTTGGAAATAAATAACTTGCAATAACAGACACAATAGCCCTCTTGTTTGTTGTATAATTAGCTCCTTTGTCGATTGAATATGTCTTTAAAGTAGGGAGACCCTTTTGGATACCGATGACACTTTATGCAGAACGGTCCCTACGACTGTGTAATCGTATGTTGATGTGGAAAACCTTTTGAATCACCTATAATACTTGTGGAATGACAACCTTTCTAGTTATTGATGATATTTCTTTGCATATGAACTTAGGTAAGTCTTGCGCATCTTTTTTATCGATACGACTTATAGATTTCCTTCGAATTATCAATCTTTAGATAAGCTTGTGCATTATTTGATGTTGGATACGAGGCGACTTACAGATATCCTTTAAATTTCTAGCCCTTTGGTAATCCCGTACATTATCTGACCTTGGATAAGAGATGGCTTATAGATATCCCTCCAATCGCTAGTTCTTAGGTATTCCTGCACATTATTCGACCTTGGATACAATATGGCTTATAGATATCTCTCAAATTGGTAGTCTTTGGGTAATCCTGCACATAATCGATCTTGGATATGACGTGACTTATAGAGAATCCTTGGATTTATCAATTTGATAATCTCGCATATTCTCCAATAAGGATTTAGTTGCGACTTATGGATAACTTTCGGACTATCAGTTTTTGGGTAACCTTGCACACTATCCGGTTAGGATATTGTTACGGCTTATAGATGAACTATGGGCTATCAACTCAGAGGTGATCTTTCATACTATCCTATTTCAAATATGACTTATAGATGATCCCCAAATTGTCAATTTCAAGGAAATCTCATAAGGCGTTCGCTTTCAGTTGGCAACTTAAAGACATCCCTTTGAATCATGTGCTTTTGATGCATTCAGATGCTGATTCATAAAATAATGAGATATTCTCCACATCATTGTATGCTATCTCATGTGTTAATAGATATTAGATGTTGATGATATCCGCGATGCCAGCGTATGCTATCTCGCATGTCAACAAATATTAGATGCTGATAAAATCCTTGACGCTAGTGTATGATATCTCGTGCGTCATCAGATATTCAATGCAGATGATATCCTCGATGACAGCGTATGATATCTCGTGCGACATCAGATATTTAATACTGATGATACCCTCAATACCAGTATATGATATCTCATGCGTCATCAGATATTTAATCCAAATGATACCCTCGACGCAGCGTATGATATCTTGCATGCCATTAGATATTTAATGAAAATGATATCCTTGATGCTAGAGTATGATATCTCGCATGTCATCAGATATTTAATACAGATGATACCTTCGACGCCAGCGTGTGATATCTCGTGTGTCAACAGATATTCGATGATGATATCCTCGATGCCAATATATGATATCTAGCGTGTCAATACATATTGATGATGATGATATCCTCGACACCATCGTATGATATATCACGTGTTAATAGATATTAGATGATGATGATATCCTCAACGGCAACGTATGATATCTCGCGTGTCAACGGATATTGATGATGATGATATCCTTGACGCCAGCGTATGATATCTCACGTGTCAATAGATATTGATGATGATGATATCCTCGACGCTAGTATATGATATCTTGTGTGTCAACAGATATTAGATACAATGGCCTCCTCAGCAATGAGATGATATGAAATGGTTCTTTCGGTGATTTGAAAATAGTTTTACCTGAGTTCGTTTGTCTGCGTCTTGCTTGCTACATGTACCTGTACTCAAGTTAGACAATTAGTAGACACAATGTCACTCTCACTGGCGACCAAAGTCAATCTTTATGACAAATATTGAGTATCATAATTTGAATGGCTTATTCTGCTATTAATCTTCTCTTTTTGAAGAAATGTTTAAATAGCAAATCCACCGTACATGTAAATGGGGCAAAACCTTTGTTTAGGGATTACTCAAATACTGTTTGCTTCGCTTCAAGGTGAATTTTGAGGATGACTTTCTGCTTTTCCTCTTATTAAGTGATCCTTTGATTGTTTTATTTATTGTGCCAACTCCCTTAAATATACCTGCGCTCTAGGTAAATAATTAGTAGACATAAAGTCTTTCGCTAGCGACTATTTTTTAGAAAAATTTTAAGTACAATATTTGTAAAGAAGATAAGACGCCTTTATTTGTCCTTCATGATCTCAAAAAATGAGATAGACAATTTAAAAGGACCTTGCCATTTTTGGGGCTACCCAAAAATACCATTATTGAGCATTATATGCTCTGGTGTGTCTCTCAACTTGCTCGAGGATTTTTAAAAAAGATTCTCATTTTTGTGTATTGATCCCTGCATCCACAGAAAAAATGATTAGTTTTGAGTGAAACTACTCTGTGTTGACCTTCTTCGATCCTTGGTTTGCTCCTCGCCATCTTTCAGGTACCCCATCATGTTGGTACCTCCACCTCATCTCCTTACTCCAATAGACGTCTAGGAAATCACTAAGTAAAAGATTTGTATAGATTTTTGCAAGTGGTCTTAATTTTAGAAAATAGTTTCAAAAATTTTTGGAAAAACTTTAGAAAATCTCTGCCAGTTATGTCATGTACAAATCCGATGAACGTCTTATTCTTGGTTATGTCTATGTTTTACATTTGATGAAAGATTGCTAGGGATTCAACATCGTTGAGGCTCTCTATCAGAACTTCTATCATAGCTGGAGATTTAGTCTATCTAGACTTTATCGTTGCTGGTGATTTCCAAAACTTGACTTTGACCTCTGGTGCTGGGGATTTGAAATATATTCCAGTATATTAGTGAAAATTTTGAGGACCTTCTCAAAATTTCTGCCCCAGTTTAAAGTTGTTTGAGACAATCTCAACTCGAGAGGATCCGAAGTCTTTGTTGGTCTTCGCTCTCTTTGTTGGATGATGATATTCCTCTTATGAATTTTCGAGATTTCTTCTCAAAAATTCTACCCCAATTTTTAGTTCATGGGTTGATATGACCGAGCCGTTGGGGCGCCTACGTATCCCGTTGAAGCAGGAATCAGGTCAAACATAGTTCAGGCCTGCGCTAGGGATATAGAGAAAAATCTAATGGGTTGACCGAAGTTGACATAGGTCGCCTACATGCTCCTTTTTGGGAATTCAAGTCATCACGTAGTTCTTACATGAAAGGAAAGGATAAATTTTCCTAAGGGGTTGACCGAAGCCAACATAGGTTGCCTACGTATCCCTTTCTTGGGAATTCAGGTCAAACATAGTTCATACATAAAAGAAAAGGATAAATTTTTCCTAAAGGGTTGACTAAATCTGACATAGGCCGCCTACGTATCCCTTTCTTGGGAATTCAGGTCAAACGTAGTTCGTACATGAAAGGAAAGGATAAATTTTCCTAAGGGGCTGACCGAGGCCAACACAGGCCGCCTGCGTATCCCTTTCTTGGGAATTCAGGTCAAACATAGTTCGTACATAAAAGGAAGGATTCTAGTCAATTATACATCTTAAAATAAATTTTTTCTTAACTGGATTGAACTCGGGATTAATTGGTAACATTTGCGACACGATGTTGATGCTCAATCCTAGCATATCATCGTAGGACCAAGCAAGTGGATGACTTTTTGGCAGTTTCCTCCAGGTAAGGCTCCTCCCAGTTTACAAGTTCTTCTATGTCTTCCGCTAACCACTCCTCATCATGGTCTTTCAATTCATCATCATTTCTCTCACTTTGTTCATCTAACCCTTGACATGACTTGACAATGATAGGTTTTAAAAATTACTGCTACTGAAACAAACCATGTTAGATGATAACAAGACAATAATCATATTTCAAAATAAATTCTTGAATAAAGGGAGACTTTTTCATTGAAATTTGAGAAATAAATACGAACTATGGCTCATGACCTGCGCAAATATGCGCCCATGCCCTTTTTTAAAGCAGTAAAAAACAAGAAGAAAATTTTAAGACATAAAAGGGTGGAACGCGGGGCCTCCTTCGGGTCATCGCTTATTTTTTAAAACTAATAGTAATTGCCTTTTCATCTACCATGATGGCAATGAGTTATGAGCGTAGTGGAGGTCTAGTTTAACAATGTTTCCTCCATTTCATCTTCCATGCTTCTGGTTGTCTTAGAAAATTCTTCCCTTACATTTTTCTTATTTCATCATCTAGACCATCACTTATAGGTTTTGAAAAATGATTGGTAGATCCTAGTTTTACTACTAGTCATTTTTCTTTTCCTGTAACAAAGCTATAATCAAGAAGGGGATCTCTTATTCACTTTGATCTGGCAAAGTAGGGTCATTTTGTGCCAACACAAAGTAGTTTCTATTACTTGCAAAGTAAAAACAACTCAAACGCTGACGTGTTAGATTCCGTTAGTAATAAGTAAATCAAGATGATAAGGTAGGAAGTAAACACATAGAGTTCTTATCTCATGCGAATTGATCCATGAAGTAATGATGAATCGAGAATTTTAACCAACAGCATTTTCCTCAATGATATGGATAGGTGAAATTTATCAAGAAGGCTCAACTATTCTTATTTTTTATCTCATCTCTTCTCTCAAGAAAGCGAGGGACAACAGAGTTTTTAAAGATAGAGGTCGGGCCGAAAGGCTGCCTACATATCTCGCGGAGGAGAAATCAGGCCCTACGTAGTTTGAAACTATAATAACTTTTTCTAATTCTAAAGTCAACTTTCCTAAAATGGTAGCGATCATTTTGGAAGTTTTAAGAATGACTGCGGAGTTTTTTGAGAAACTTGAGAGACTTGGAGTACGTTTAGTCATACTTTTGTCTAGTAGGGTATATTTCTGCCTAGAGATATTCTATGGAAAATGGGATTGGATCAATTCTCCTTTGATTCGAATTAAGATAACACATATAAGCACATAAACAGTTATATTATACAAGCATATTATAGTAAACGTGCATCCGAATTAGTTGACCCTTTTAAGCCAAGGGTTTAGGCCTAACGAATTTTGAAGAAAATATACGTCTTTTAAAGCCAATCCATTATCCCCAAAAACCTTCATAGGTATACATAAATGACATAAATGTCTACAAAAGTTGCACAGACAATCTTTAGGAAAAGGGAAAATAACATAAGAAAAATAATAATGTCCCCGATGTGTGAGCTAATGCTAACACATTTAAGGCTTTTAACTAAGAATAATTGCAAAGTATTAAGCAACTTTTATTGTTTTTGATTGTTTTGTGTTTGTTTTTGCAGTAGAAGCTAATATGGTAGAGAACCAACAAAAATGGAAGTAAAGGAGTTGAAATCAGAAGAAAATAGAGGCAAAGTGTGGCTGACGACATTTGTGATAAGTATTCAGCCCTGTGATAAGCTATCAAGTTCATCGTCAGCCGAAGATAGAGAATTGGCCTAAGTTGAAAGCTATGATGATATTTTATGATAGGCCATCACAGAACTGATAAGACGTCAAGAATGCCTTTAGCCTAAGGCAGCACATGAGAACTGAAGAAGAGCCTTGACGATATTTTGTGATAGGTCGTCAAGGAGCTGATAAATCATCAAGATTGTCATCAGCGTTAAGTATCAAGTGACCAAAAGTATAAAGAAAGCTAACGACATTTGTGATAAGTCGCCAGCCTTCTGATAGGCTATCACAAATGTCGTCACCTAATCCGAGGGATTTATGAATTCTATTTTTTTGTTTCCATAATTAGGGTGAACTGTTTAAAGTCTTGCTTAGGGTTTTCTTAGGAGTTCGACACATTGAGTTTTGAGCAGTATACTTTGATATTTTATCTCTCTACTTTTGGCTTGAGAAACAAATTACTTTGAAGAC
This sequence comes from Capsicum annuum, assembly GCF_002878395.1. NCBI lineage: Eukaryota > Viridiplantae > Streptophyta > Magnoliopsida > Solanales > Solanaceae > Capsicum > Capsicum annuum. Next base: position 213,623,679 of record NC_061113.1, read on the forward strand.
ATTATATTCATTATTTTGGGATTTCCTTTGTAATTTAATCTGAGAATCTCTAGTTTCTATTTATCTTGTGGTAAGTTTATCTTTAAAAGAATGAATTCATCTATTTGCTTTGATTTTTATGTCATAAGTGGCTAAATTCCTTTAACCTGAATTATAGGATCTAGGGTTAGGTCTTGATAAGGTGCTGAGTGATCAGGATTCGAAAGGTGGTAGGACTTCTTGATAATTCTGAGGTTTTAATTAACGTCTGTTGGTTGCAAACAATAGATAAAATCTACTTTGATTTTCTTGAGAAAGAAATCAAATATAGTAGGAAGTGAATTATCAACAGGGACTTTGAAATACTCCATTTAATAATCAATGTTGTAACAAGGTTGGTTAACCTGAGGTAAAATCTGGGCAGTGAATATAAATTCCCTAAGTACAAGAGGATTAGGTAATTAAATGCTTAAATAGGTCGAGAGACATTTAAGAATAACTTCGATAAAGATAACTTGTTGTCCTACCTACTGTGAGAATCCTGAACCACTAGTAGCATCCGTCAAGTACCAAAATCCCTAGTGAACATAATTCTGATTTTTCATAAACTCTTGATTACGAAACTGAAACTAACATAACTAAAAATTGCTTGTTAAACTAAAAACCCCCAATTTCTAGAAACATCCAACTATCAATTGATTAATTTGCAAACGACTTACGTTCACACTATATTCCCTGTGGGATTCTACCCCAACCTAGTTGGGTTTTGTATTAACAACGATCGCTTACATTCTCATTGAGAGGTGTAGTTTGAGCGTTATCAAAAATGGCACCGTTGCCGGGGAATACGGTTGTAAACTGAAGTTTGTGGGCGCAAATTGACTGTTAGTTAAGTTTTCTAGTTTTACATTTATTTATTGTTTTTGTTTATTTCAGGATCTTTGTAGTGTATGCCAAGCACCAGAAGTTCCAGAGAGTTGTTATTACCACCTAATTCGGAACCACAACGAATTGGAAGAATGACAGAATAGCAAGAGGCTGATAGACTGGCAGCCTTAGCTAGAGCTCAGGTAAATATGTGAAATATCGAGCAACAGGCATGACATCCAAATACTGAGGATGAAGAATTGGGAGATGAGGAGTTTCTGAATCCTGGTAACCCAAGGCGTGCAGAGCAAATAGCTTCACTAGTACGACGCAAAGTTAACAGGAACCGATCGTTCCAAGAAAGGAAAGAGTACCAGTCGGTCCAGTATGATCCCAATGATGATGATAATGGCATGAATGGGTCAAGAGAAACGAGTGCAATCATTCCTCCACCATTGTCACCTGGGTCCAAGTTCAACATTAAGAGTACTATGATCCAACTCCTTAATCTGAAGAGGTTGTTTGGTGGCTTTTCTGGGGATGAGATGAACCTGCATCTGGTGAATTCTGTCACCATCTGCAAATCTTTTGATAACCTATAAGCGGGCCATAATTCTATCCGTTTGAGATTATTTTCGTTGTCTCTGTCTGGGTAGGTAATATTGTGGTTAAATGAGCTGACACCCGATTCTATAACCAACTAGAGGCAGTTAAAAGGAGCTTTCCTAGAAAGGTTCTTTCCACCTTCTAGGAAGGTACAATTGAGGGACGAGATCAAAAACATTAGGCAGCTCCCGACTGAAGCCCTGCATAAAACATGAGAAAGATTCAAGAAGAAGCTGACACAGTGTCCGAACCACAGCATGACGAACATACACTTGATGGAGACTTTGTACATGGCTCTTAACTGTATTACGAAGATAAATATAGATAATACTGTTGGTGGTTCATTTGTTGATCTTACATTCCCAGAGACTTCAGAGATACTAGACAAAATTATCAAATAAAGTCAGGCATGGCATACCAGAGACTCTGTGGTAGCTAGCCCCACTACTTTTGTGGGTATTACTGCAGAACAACGCAAAAGAGAAGAGGAGTGTGACCAAGACATGGCTCACCTTAAATTGCAGATGGACTTACTGACCAAGCACTTGCTATCAGGCAAGGTTGAAAAGGTGAAAGTTGTGGGATCTTAGGATAGAAATGATGCTGATGTAGTTGAAGAGGCAAACTATGTTAATAATCAGAAGGGTTTCTGAGGCAATAGCCAAGGTAATCAAGGTTGAAACTTTTATGATAATCTTGGTTATAAAGGTAGAGAGCAAGGAAATTGAAGGAATAACAATGACATGAGCAGGCTATATGTTCCTCCTAGAAATCGTCAGGCTGCTTTAACAAGTTCCAAAAAGATGTCCACGAAGGACATGATGGCTAAGCTGTTGAAGAGAGTGGAGCCAACCAACTTTGGTGTGACCACCATGAATATCGAGCTGACATCCATCAATCAGTTGGTGCACTCACACTCCATCACAATCAAACAGTTGGAGCAGCAGATGAGCCAACATTCTGCAATATTCAACCAGAGGAAAAGCAAAACATTAGCGAGTGATACGGTCCAGAATCCATGGAATGATGGATCATGCATGGATATTACCACTAGGAGTGGTAAGATATTACCTGAATCTTCGGTGGGAAAATCTGTAGCTGATGAGGTAGTTATTAATGAACCGAAAGAAGGTGATCCAGTGGAGTCTGAAAAGTTGGACAATTCTGATGATGCTCTGAAGAAAGGTAAAGAGAAGGAGAAGGAAGTAGTGATGGAAACTATCCCAAGACCACCATCTCCCTTTCCTCAACGATTGAAGAAGAAAACAGACGAGGCAAAATTTAGCAAATTTATGGCAATGCTCAAGCAATTGACAATAAATGTGCCTTTGGTTGTGGCACTTGAGCAAATTTCAGGATATGCGAAGTTCATGAAAGACCTTGTGACTAAGAAACATAAGGTTAGCCATGAACCGAAGGACAATCTTCTTCATTGTGGCGCTATCTCTACAAGGTCTTTAGTGTAAAAAAAGGCAGATCCAGGAGCGTTTACCATCCTGTGCACTATTGGTTCCCTGAATTTCACAAAAGCACTATGCGATTTAGGAGCCAGTATAAACCTAATGCCACTTGCTGTGTACAAGAAACTGGGTTTATGGGATCCTACTCCAACAAACATGCGGTTAGTGATGGAAGATAGGTCTGTGAAGCGACCTGTGGGCATATTACACGATGTCTTGGTTAAGGTGGCTGATTTTATTATGCCTGCTGATTTTGTAGTCCTGGATTGTGAAGTGGACTTTGAAGTTCCCATCATCTTAGTTAGACCATTCCTTGCAACTGAGCGAGTGATAGTAGACATGGAGCTAAATGAGCTGAAGTTCAAGCTCAATGACAAAGAAGCACGCTTCGAAATACACTCATCCATGACTCAGAAAAAAGAGATGAGTGTTTTCTCAATCATTGATGTATTCAATGAAGATGGTAAGGGGTATCAACAGGTTGTCCTAGTGAAGTCTGAGTAGTCAAGATAACCAAGTCGTGCCACGACAGTAAATAAGGCGTTATTGGGAGGCAACCTAAAATTTTTATATTCCAGTAAATTATTTATTTTTGTTGTTAGGATTTAGTTCACGGAAGGTAGAGTTGATGTATTCAGCCAAATGCCCCTGACGACATTTTTGACGGGCTATCAAGATGGTGATAAGTCGTCAGATTTATCTTCAGAGAGGTCAGCTCTGAAGAAGGGTCTGTCAAGGCTGATGACATTTGTGATAAGCTATCACACTAATGACGGCTTATTAGCAATGTCTCCACCAAAGACCCAAAATTTAGCTGAAACTCTGGGCCAAATTAAAATATCCTACACGGCCCAAAACATGGTCTTTCCACCTTTCCGCTTAATATTTATTTCCTTAAAATATTTTATTTCCATACTTAGAATATATTCTTTCCTTCTTTAAACTCCTTCTAAGTAAAACAAGAAGCAAGTTTCCTTGTATGTGTGGGTTTGCAATTAAAATCAAGTCCTTCTTCTTACTTTCTCTTGTTCGTGAAATCACATTGAAGGCTCCCATCAGGTATGATTGAAATTTAACTTTTCTTTTCAGGTGGTAAGTGATAGATTGATGACAACCCAAGTTCCTAAGAAGATTGAACCAAGTTCAACTTGCAAAAAGGGCTAAAAATCGGAACTAGGGTTTGCTGTCCAAGCCTAAGAATTATAAGTCTGCTAAAAAAATGAAACTCAAGTGGATTTTAAGGAAAAATAGGACCAAAAATTGAGTTATAGTCAAATTGGGGTTCTGATAAGAGCTGACGATATTCATGATAAGCTATCACAACTGTGATGGCTTATCATAAATGTCGTCAAAGATTGCTATTGTGGGTTCTGTTTAGAGCTAACGACATTTGTGATAAGCTATCACGTTTATGACCACTTATCAGAAATGTCGTCAGAAGATGATAGAATCTCATGGGTTCTATTTAAGGCTGACGACATTTGTGATAACCTATCACAACTGTGATGGCTTATCAAGAAATGTCGTCACACGTGGGACCTGAAGTATTACTAAACCCTTTCAAGGGGTGTGGAATTTTAATGATCGATGTGTTTGTGTTTGTACTCTTGAGGGTCAACTAGCGGTTTTTCTCTTGCTACAGGTCTTGAAATGGCACCCAAAGGAAAGAACTCAAAATCCATAAAGAAAGTGACCAAGGGAAGTATATCTCGGAGACTCTTCAATGAAGAGTTTGATTGTGAAGAGGAAGATCCTCTACTTAGGAAGTAAAATAAGAAGCAAAGCTCTAAAAAGACTCTACCACCCCCACCAGTTGAGGTGGAGGAGAGTGAAAAAAGTGACACTGAGCCAACAACATCCGAGCATACAGCTTCTGAGCAGTCATCCTCTGAGCAACAAGAGTCTAAACATGCTGCATCTGAAGAGCATGATTCAGATCAGCCTTAGTCTGAGGAACATGAGTCTGGCCAACCTGAATCTAAGGGACCATCAACTGAGTCCCCTTCTGCTGAGCCACAAGATGACGAAGACTCTCCGATTCGGGGAACTATGGTCAAATACAAGAATCCTGAAGTTCGAGATGGCACTAGATAGTAGATTCCCAAAGCTTAAAAAATCATCTTTAATGGGCTTTGCAGAACCAACAGAAGAGCTGTAAGAGGCCAATATTTGAGGAGAAGAGAAACATCACTAAGGGGTTAAGCAGGTACTCGGAAGTGGAGCATAAATTTCATGGCTATGATTTGGGATGGACTACACAAAGAGAAAATTAATTTTTCCCTATACTAGTTAGGGAGTTCTATGTAAACTACCAAGCTCGCTTGGAAAACATGTATAAAGAAGAAGAGAAAGCAGCTGACCAACCTTTGTTGGATAAAGTTTTGGTGCGGGGCATAATGGTGGATGTTTCTGAAGCAACAATCAACAGGTTCCTTTATGGAACGAACTTCACTCCTTAGGATACTTCATCTACTTTATATGCCCGGTTGAAGCATTGGGAAAATCAGCGGAATTGGTTAGACAAACTCATAGCCGATGGAGACCCAAAATAGCTAACAAATTCGAGTGAAATGATCTTCATGGACTCCCTGACTTTAGAGGATAGATTTTGGTGGGGTATTGTACGTACGTGGTTGATGCCCACAGATGGTGATAATATCCTCAGGGATGACAGAGCAATATTAGTCGCAAGTTTTGTGGCTAACCTTGAATTGAATTTTGGAGAGATTATTACCAAAGAGATAAAAATTCGTGTCTCAAGGTCTGATATAGAATATCCCTTCCCTTGTTTAATTACAAGGTTGTGCAGGGCAGCAAATGTGCCAAAGATTGTGGGGCTAGAAGAAGAACACCTTGCCAAGAAGACCCATAATCCTATCAAAAATGAGGAAAATCAGCCGAGGCTAATGTTTGACAGGGGCGCAGAGATTCCCACTGACCCACCAGTCATAGGTACTAGTTCAGTGCCTAATGCAGAGATGCCTGATTCTAAAGTTGTACCTCCAACATCCACAACAATGGTAGAATCATCAGTGCCTAGAACTAAGATAAATCCGCCAGCTGCTATGCCTACAACAAAATTTGCCTTCACTCCGATGAATTTCAAGAGAGTAGAAAAGCAGTCCAAGTGGTGTGAGGCTCAGCTTAAACTCTTTGCCAAGCAATTCGCAGTTGCAACTGACAAAAGAGTTAAGGATACATTTGAGCCTTACAAGTCCTTGTCGGGTAGGATTGATGAATTAGAGAATCGCTTTAATGCGCAGTCGAAGGAGAGGTCAGACCCAGAGATGGCACTACTTAGGTCAGAACTGGCTAAGGTGAAGGTAGAGGTTGGAAAGTTACAACAACACTAATTTATGGTGTCATCGGAGCCAGCAGTGGAGGAGTCTAAGGGAGAAATCCCATTGTTTGATCTCACCGAGGAATCGATAAAGAAAAAAAAGAAAAGGGGAAGAAAGAGAGGACCGATAGTGATGAAGAGTGAAAAGCAGAGAAGAAGGAAAGAAAGAAGGATAAAAGGAAGGAACTAAAGAGGGCGAGGATCGAGTCCCTTGTTTATAATGAGAGATAGGAGGCATCCATTAGAGCAAGAGCCGCAGGTGCCTCTACTAGTAGGCCCTCAGAGACTGATAGACCAGCTGCACCAGAGCAAATAGAGGCACCTGATAGAGATGTAGCAGCAAGGTCAGGAACCCATGACCCCCGGGATTGATCCATTTCAGGTATACTCTAACCCTAAGTTTAGATTTTCTTTGATTTTAAGTTGAGGGTGTAGAGTAAATTATTGTTGTAAAATTTTGTAGCCGATTAGGAGAAATACTTGTACTTGAGGCAGTTGAATTGTTTTGTGGTTTTTGTATACCTCTTCAAGTGGACTAATTCTATAACTGTGTGATTTGCATTCAAGTGTGACCACTGTGCATCTTTGTATGGCATTAGTTCTAGTAACATAGTAATCATTGCTAAATAGTTGCATAAACTGAAAAAGTCATAGCTTGTGATCTACTTGTGTGCCATATGTGTGTGAGCAACTACTTAGTTCCCTCTGTATGCTGAAGCCAGAACTTGCTCGGTTAGTCTTACCTAGGTTGAAGGATAGGGGTTAGGAAAGGATTATAGGCCATTTTGATTTTAGCTCACTTTAGCCTAAATGACCTTCCCTATATGCATAAGATCCCTTGATCCCTATTTTAAGCCTAATTAGCCTATTTCTTTGTATGACACTTGTCACTTTCTCATTTAGATGATAATGAACCTGTTTTGGCCCTGGTCTTCCTTAGACACTGTGCACCTTGACTTAGGAAAATAGCCTAAGTTGAGGGTGGCTATCATAGGGGTGCGTGATATAGAATGAGTATGAATAAAGATACCATAAAAGAAAAGAATAAAAAGTTAGGTGCAGAGAAAAAGAGCAAGAAAAAGAAAAATGATAAAAAAGATTAAGTAATTGAGAAAAGACTGCACCCATCCTAAATAAGTGTGATCAAGAAAAGACAAGAGTGGAAAGGCTAATGAGTGAAACCCCAAAAAGCTATTGTAGTGTCAAGGAGTCTTAGTCACTTTAAATACCATCGAGTATCATACCATCCTTTAGCCTACATTACAAGCCTAAGAGAAGTCCTATAGTGATCCTAGCTAACCTATCTGAAGATCTGGGTAATGAATATAAGGGAAAGCCTATGGTACTTGGCATACACTGATTGGAACTTCATTCTGAGAGAGTGTTTTGATTGTCCCCATGGTTACATATATAATTCTTGATATGAGGGGAGGGGGATTTCTTTACTACAAGGGCACACTGGTTACATTGCTTGTTACTGACTTGTTCGGGTAGTGTAATATTGGTCTATGCATGGTTGTTATAACTGATGATGCCATTCTTGAGTCCTGTGTATTGCATTGATACTCTTCATTGTTCTGGAATTGAGTGACCTTGGAGATGGTGAAAGTGTTTTGAGATAATGTGGATGATTGAATGCCAAATGTGCCTTGTATTCTCTTAGTTGTATTGAGTTGCTTGAGGACAAGCAATTGTTTTAAGTTGGGGGTGTTGATGTGTGAGCTAATGCTAACACATTTGAGGCTTTTAACTAAGAATAATTGCAAAGTCTTAAGCAACTTTTGTTGTTTTTGATTGTTTTGTGTTTGGTTTTGTAGTAAAAGCTAATATGATAGAAAACCAACAAGAAAGGAAACAAAGAAGTTGAAATCAGAAGGAAATAGAGGCAAAGTGTAGCTGACGACATTTGTGATAAGTCGTTAACCCTATGATAAGCTATTAAGTTCATCGTCAGTCAAAGACAGAGAATTGGCCTAAGTTGAAAGATGTGATGATATTTTGTGATAGGCCGTCAAGGATCTGATAAGGCGTCAAGAATGCCATCATCCTAAGGCAGCACATGAGAACTGAAGTAGAGCCTTGATGACATTTTATGATAGGTCATCAAGGAGCTGATAAATCATCAAGATTGTCGTCAGCATTAAGCAGCAAATGACCAAAAGCATAAAGAAAGCTGACGACATTTGCGATAAGTCGTCAGCCTCCTGATAGGCTATCACAAATGTCATCACCTAACCCGAGGGATTTATGAATTCTATTATTTTGTTTTCATAATTAGGGTGAACAATTTAAAGCCTTATTTAGGGTTTTCTTAGGAGTTCAACACATTGAGTTTTAAGCAATATACTTTGATATTTTCTCTCTCTACTTTTGGCTTGAGAAACAAATTACTTTGAAGACATTATATTCATTACTTTGGGATTTCCTTTGTGATTTAATTTGAGAATCTATAGTTTCTATTCATCTTGTGGTAAGTTTATCTTTAAAAGCATGAATTCATCTAGTTGCTTTAATTTTTATGTCATAAGCGGCTAAATTTGTTTAACCTGGATTATGGGATCTAGGGTTAGGTCTTGTTAAGGTACAGAGTGATCAGGATTCAAAAGGTGGTAGGACTTCTTGATAATTCTGAGGTTTTAATTAACATATGTTGGTTGCAAAAATTACATAAAATCTACTTTGATTTGCTTGAGAAAGAAATCAAATATAGTAGGAAGTGAATTAGCAACAGGGACTTCGAAATACTCTGTTTAATAATCAATGTTGTAACAAGGTTGGTTAACTTAAGGTAAAATCTGGGCAGTAAAGATAGACTCCCTAAGTACAAGAGGATTAGGTAATTAAATGCTTAAGTAGGTCGAAAGACATTTAAGCATAACTTTGATAAAGATATTTGTTGTCCTACCTACCGTGAGAATCTTGAACCACTAGTAGCATCCGTCAAGTACCAAAATTCTTAGTGAACATAATTCTGGTTTTTGATAAACTCTTGATTACGAACACTGAAACTAATGTAACCAAAAATTGCTTGTTAAACTAAAACCCCCCCATTTCTGGAAAGATCCAACTATCAGTTGATTAATTTGCAAACAAATTACGTTCACATCATATTCCCTGTAGGATTCGACCCCAACCTAGTTGTGTTTTATATTGACAATGATCACTTACATTCTCATTGAGAGGTGTAGTTTGAGCGTTATCAGTCCCGAGTAGGGGATAGGAAATACTAGTCCTGCATGCTTTTCTATCGGCCTTCGCCCTCTTAGCTTTGTCCACTTCTTGTCATTGACGACATCTGTTGATGATCAAGCAATTTTTGTATAATTGTGGTCTAGTTGTGATCAACTCCTTGCTTGACTTGCTTCAATTCTTCCCTCAATTAGTGTATGATTGAGGCATCCTTATACGAAACTAAGCAAAGCAAGCTTTCTCTCGACCCCGAAAGGATAAAATATATATTTCTTTAACGCGTAAATATGATTCATCTGTAATTGACTCGAGGTCAATAGATGCGGGACAGGTTTTCTAATAGGCCCAATACCCCCTTCGGGTATTGGGTCATCCTAGGCTTATGCCTAAAAGGATTTTGGTTTAGCTTTATCCTGGGTGTCTAGAGTGGGTTTGAACCAGGTTTTTAAGCGAACAACTTGAGTTTGGAAATATGAACAGCCTCCAACCACCTAACGTGCAAGTAAGCTGTCGTTTTTCCAACATTTTATTTGTAAATTGAACAACAGGGGTTGGGACATCCACGAAATCCCAAAACAATATAATAATTAATGCAGGAACATGCCATGAACTGCAATAATTAAATTCTGCAAAAATTGAAACACATAAAAACATAAGCAATTAAACAGTTAATCAAAATATGAAATAAAACATTTGGTCAGAACCTAGTTAAATATCCCCAACACAGTCGCCATTTCTGTTTTGCAAAAATTTTGACTTTTAAGAGTCACCACTTAATTTTGTAAAGGAATTAAGAAATCTTTATAAAATACTTTAAATGATCCAAAACAGAAAAATCACCTAAGTAAAAGATTCTAGGTAAATGGTTCTTATTAACGTTTTAGGAAGGTTTTAAGGAACCTAAAATATCCGCTAACTTACGGTTATCTGGACTGTTTGAAAATATCTTTTGACTAACTTCAAAAAAAAATTGATTGTTGAAAAGTGATTGATTTTAGAAAAAGACGTGTAAAATAGATTTGGGCGACTTAGTAGGGATTTTAACTATGTCTAAGAAAATGAAAACAAATAAGCACATAAAAAGGGAGGGAGAGAAAGTAAAAGACTTAGGTCATTGGGCCCAAATCAATAGACCCTGTCCCAATCTAATTGGGCCTTTGGCCCGCTTGCACCTGTCCTAATTTAAATATTGGGATTTTGGCCCACAACCTATCCTAAGATAGTTTTCGAACCTTTGAGGCCCAAAATTCTCCTCACCTGTATTAACATACAACTTTGGCTTCGAGGCCCAAATGAATGAATAAATAAATGACTAAATGAATAAATAAAAAGAATACAATAATAAAAATTGAGAATTTTCAAGTCTCTTAGTGACCTCATCAATGGGTTTTGACCCATTTTCCTTCTTCATTTATCTTCTAGCACCCGCACGCCATGTAGTGAACCTTGGGTTTAAACTTCAGACTTGACTCGAAGAGGTGAGCCTCATTGACCCATTACGAAATTCAAGAGGAGAGAAGTCCATTTAGACTCGAGACACTTTTTGCATTCAAAGAAAAGATAAAGAAATTAATGTACGTTCAAGGTATAAAAGTGACATATTTCAAAGAAAAAAAAACTATCAAGAACCAATTTTTGAATGACAATGATAAGCACACTTGCACGAGAATGAGAATCAACAAATAAAATGCAAAGCAAAGACACCCACTTACATCCCTCATGATTTATGTTCATATAAGAATGAATAAAGGTAAAAGGAAGAAGGCCATATTAAATGAATTAATGTGAGAAACAAACAACATAAGCTTGCGAAAGAAAAGGGATGAGGCAACAAGAAAAATACTCATGACTTCTAAAATTGAACAAACACAGACACTAATCCATATAACAAAAAAAAATAAAGGTTAACTTTTCAAGAAAGAGAATTTTCAAATTTTAATTAAGATGACATTAACGAAAATTCATACATCTAAATTACAACAAAAATTTTATGGAAAAACATGTAACGGCCTATGGTTTATATTTCTAAGATATCGTTGATTCTATTTTGATATTATGATTCAAAGAGAGACACGAATCAAGTGTTTACACACACAAAGATCACATATAACAATCAAAAGGAATAAGAAAATAGAATAAAAGTTTAGCATCTCTAAAAGTGAAATATCATTCAACAATCATACTATGCACGAGTAAAAATATCCAAATAATTCAATTTAGCCACAAAAGTCTAAACTTTCTCATTATAGACAACATGCGAATAAAAGAGAAATAAACATCTTGGATCGAAAAAAAGCTAGCACTTATCTCTTATATGAGGATTGAATCCATTAAAATAATTAGCAAGCAAATGAAAAAATTCTTAACCTAACTAATCACTATTTTTATCTAGGCGAAACAAACAATAATAATAATTTTTTCAACATAAAAGAAACAACTTTACATGCTAAAACAAACATATCTGTCAACAATGAATTTAAACAAGGCTTGAGTTCGTCTTTTGAGCAAAGATCAAAACTGTATACATAACAATCAAAGAATAAAGTCAAAAGGCAAAACAATCTTAACTATTCTTTTCAACATAAAAGAAATAACTTTACATGCTAAAAACAAACATATCTACCAACAATGAGTTTAAATAAGACATGGGTATGTTTTTCAAGCAAAGATCTAAACTTTATCTAAAATAATCAAAGAATAAGGTCAAAAGGAAAAACAATCAATATTAAATATTCTTTTCAACATAAAGAAAATAACTTTACATGCTAAAAACAAACACATCCACCAACAATGAGTTTAAACAAGACATGAGTATGTTTTTCAAACAAAGATCAAAATTTTATCCAAAATAATCAAAGAATAAGGTGAAAAGGCGAAACAATCAGTATTAACTATTCTTTTCAACATAAAGAAAATAACTTTACATGCTAAACAAAAATATATTAACCAACAATGAGTTTAAACGAAGCATAAGTACATCTTTTAAGCAAAGATTGAAATTTTATCTATAATAATAAAAGAATAAAGTCAAAAAAGGCATGTACAACTATTGCTAGTTCATTTTTATATCATGAACATGAAACTAATTAAAATATCGATACCACAACGTTCTATGGTCTTCAAGGCCATCTACAGCAAACAGTACTGCAAACAAAATTATAACTACAAACTATAAAGAAACAAAATGAAGAAGAAAACGATAATAAAACTAGAAAAAAAAAAAGGAAAAGTGTGTTTACCCTTTTGGGGGCAGCAAAATGAGGCTATGAGCTTCGTCGGAATCAACCACCACCGAAAAACGTCGCCAGCAACTTGAAAATTTTGATTAGCCGACCAACTCAATGAAACAAAAATATTTACTAAATAAAAATAACTATTTTACTCAAAAGAATTTTTTTTCACCTTTCTAGCCTTTTTTTCTTACTTTTCCACCCTCTTTCTACCAAAGTAGTGGTAGTATTTATAGGAGAGAATGGAGTTTTTCTTCCTCTCTTCCACCAATGTGGAAAAAAAATATTTATATAAAAGGATGAGGATTTATTTCTTGTTATCCACCAATGTGGAAGAAAAAGTAATTAAGGGTGTTTTTGAAATTTTAAAATTGAAGATAAGGTGAGGTGAAAGATAATGTGGGGGGAAATTGTACAATGTAGTACAACTTTTGAATTTTAAAATTGGAAAAGGACAAAGTTGGGAGGAAATAGTATAATGTAGTACAATTTAAAATTATTTTTTTGTGGGAATTAGGTAGAAGTTATGAGACTTTTTGAAAATTTTGGGGTTATTTAAAATATAACCCCAATTGGAATTTAAAATTTAGTCATATTTATTAAATTTTGACCAAATTAAAAATCAATTGACGGATTGCATTGCAATTATGGGCAATTTGATTTCAATTATGGCCAAATCTAATAGATTAGCTAAATTAAATTGAAATTCGATACGAATTAATATTTATTTTAATTTCGAGCTTCTTGATTTAATAAAATCAAATGTATATTTATCCAAATAAATTGTCTTGATGATAAATTCTATTAAAATCAAGATTTTAATCATTATATTTATTTTTAAAATAATTCTTAATTAAAATTCAATATTCCATAGAATAAATATTTAAGTAATCAAATTATATAATCTCGTATAACTGAACACGACAATATATAATCACTACTTAAAAATATTTTAAAAAAAATTTATTCGGATGAAATAAATATTTTAATTTTATTAATAACCGAAGAAACTTAGAATTAAATTTAGTCGTGGAGGACAAAAATTAGGTGTCAACAGAAGATGCATGAGAAGAATTTCCCTACTCATGATTTGGAGCTTTTAGTATTGTTTTTTTCTTTGAAAATCTGGCGGCATTATTTATAGGGTGTGCACATGGACCATTTTTCTGATCATAAGATTCTACAGTATGTGTTCACTCAGAAGGAGCTAAATCTTAGGCAGAGAGATGGTTGGAGCTTTACAAAGACTCTGATATGAGTCTTCACTATCACCCAGGTAAAGCTAACATGGTCGTTGATGCTCTTAGCATGTTGTCCATGGGGAGTTTAGCTCATTTGGAAAAGGAGAAGAGGGAATTGGTAAAAGATATTCACCGCATGGCTAACTTTGGAGTTCGTCTTTTGGACTCCATTGATGGTTGTGTGATGGACAGGAAGTGGTTCGGATGTCTCTTTTGTAGAGATCAAGGAGAAGCAAATCATAGATCCTATCTTGATAAAAATCAAGAGTGATGTTGGTGGGCAAAGTGTGATGGTGTTTGAGATCAGTGATGATGGTACCTTAAGGTACCAAGGGTGGTTATGTGTTCCCGACGTCGATGGGTTACAACAAAGGGTTTTGGCTGAGGCGCATGAATCATGCTATGTTGTTCATCGTGGTTCGAAAAAATGTATTATGATCTCAAGGAGATGTATTGGTGGAATGGTATAAAGAGGGATTTGTCTAATTTTGTAGCTAAATTCTTTGTGTTCCACCAAATCAAAGTTGAGCACATAAGGCCTGGTGGGTTGTATCAGGAAATGGAATTGCCTAAATTAAAATGAGAACCAATTTGATTCAATTTGGTTCATCGTGGATAGGATGACAAAGTCCACTCACTTTTTGCCAGTTCGGACTAACTTTTCAGCTGAGGACTATGCGAGGTTGTAGCTTCATAAGATTGTAAAGTTGCATGAGGTACCTCTTTTAATTATCTCTAATTGTGGTATGCAGTTTTTATCTCACTTCTAGCGGTTTTTTTAGAAAGGGTTGGGTACTAAGGTTAGTCTAAGTACTATTTTTTATCTGCAGATGGATGGGCAAGCAGAGAGGAATATTCAGACATTAGAGGACATGCTTCTTGCGTGTGTGATTGATCATGGTGGTAATTGGATTGAGCATATAACTTTGGTAGGGTTTGCTTATAATAATAGTTACCATTCTAGTATTAGAATAGCCCTTTTGGAAGCATTATGTGGTAGGAGGTGTAGATCTCCTATTGGGTGGTTTGAGCTTAGTGAAACAAATATGTTTGGTCCAAATTTGGTTTATCAGGCTATGGAAAAGGTGAAGGCGATTCGAGATAGGCTTAGGGCTGCCCAAAGTCACCAAAAGTCCTATGCGGATGTAAGGCATAGAGACTTGGAGTTTGAGGTTGGGTATAACGTGTTCCTAAAGGTATCTCCCATAAAGAAAGTGATGCATTTTGGTAAAAAGGGGAAGCTCATTCCCCGGTATATTGTCCTATATATGGTTTTGTAGAGGGTTGGTAATGTGGCGTATGAATTAGAGTTGCCTTCTAGTTTGAGCTTCATTCATCAGGTATTTCATGTTTGTATGTTGAGAAAGTATCTCGTGATCCTTATCCGGTGGTTCCTTTGGAGGGATTGGGTATCTTGAATTCTCTGTCTTATGAAGAGGCCCCAGTTGAGATATTGTATCGGCAGGTTCATTGGTTACGGACCAAGGATGTGGCCTCGGTTAAGGTTCTATGGCGAAACCACAAGGTGGAAGACGCTACGTTGGGAAGCGGAAGTGGACATAAGTCCAAATATCCGCATTTGTTTTTTGCTCCAGATATTCGTGTGGAAGGTATGTGTTCTTGATCACTTCTTTATTTTCTAACTTAGTTAAGGGTTAGAATTTATCTTTGTATCTTTATTTTCTAACCTCGTTAAAGGTTGGATTGATATTTGATAATGCAAATGACTCTTCTTGATTTCTTTTTATCTTAGTTAAAAGTAAGATTAGAGGCATCTAAGGGGTGTAAATCGTGCTTGTACCTACCTTGTTCATCATTCGGGGATGAATGATCCTAGTGGGGGACACTGAAACACCTTTAGTTTAGGACTCTTAGAAACTTTTCCAGATTTTTGGGTTCTGGTCAAGGTACGACTAAGGGGTACCAGTCGTATAAGTTATATGCCTTGGTCGTATGTTGACCAGTATTGGTTGGTGGGTTGGATTGGCTTTGGAATGGGTACGACTTAGGTTGGTACAAATTGTATGGTTGGATATGTGTCATTTGGTTTGGGTTTTTCATTCACTTGATATGAGACTTAGTAAAGTAACTTGGATCTGAGTACGAATGTCTCACCATGAGCCGTAAGCTAGGGTACGAGTCGTACCATGGACTCGTATAGTGGACAGCATTCAAACCTCTTGTGGTTCTATTTTGCCAGGGGTACGGGTCAAGGCTACTAGTTATATTCTTGGGTATGACTTGGTTTGGATAAATTGTATAATGGACAGTGTTGGGTCCAAGGAGGAGGTCTAGGGTATGAGTGGTAGGTACCACTCGTATTGGAGGGTACGACCGGTATGGTATAGTCGTACCCTATGACGGGATTTTTATGTAGTTTAAGTAAGGGCAATCTGGACATTGTCCCACTTAACCTATTAAGGCTCCACGACTTCTAAACCACTTGGGAGATTATTTTTCCTATTATTCTATTCATTAACACTTAGAAAACTCTCTTAAATTAGAAAACTCTCTTAAACACTCTACAATTCTCTCTAAGGCTCTTAGGTAATGGAAGGTTAGGGTTTCACTAATGAGATCAAATTGGGGCTTGTGTTGGTGATTTTTATCCATCATCTTCTCAATTTAAGGCAATATACTTCTCCCTTATTGTTATTTCCAACTAAAGGCACGATTTATACAATGTTTTCAAGGCATGATTTATACAATATTTTCAAGGCATGATTATTGTATGATTTGGGGGTTTTCAAATATGTGTTGGGGTTTTGGTATTAAATACTTGGTTATGGTTTTCCTAGGTTTTTATTATGTTTTTACATGCTTTAATGGTGGTTTGGATAATTGGTTGCATGAGAATGGTTAATTGGTAATTGGAATTGGTTTTGGAAACACTATTCCTCCAACATGTTTGATAAAATGCCTATGATAATGCTTTTACTATATTATTGGACTTTTGATGGAACTATTGCATGGTATGGTTTTGTAATGGAATCCTAAATGGTTTAAATGGTTTTGGAATGGTTTTGGGGTCATGGTTATGGTTAATTAAACTTCCTTGTAGGGTATAATTAAATCTCCTAAGTATACTTAATAATGAACACTTGTGGGGTACACGGGATTCCCCCAAGTTAACTTAATAATGTAATCTATGGATACATGGGAATCCTTTTACATAAAAGGCTGGCTAAGGACATTTCTTGCAAGCTATAGTCTGTATGACACTACCACTACTCATAGCCTTGGATAATAATGATGGTATGATGGTTTGGTTGATTGGAAATGATTTTAATTGGGCAATATTGGCAGGGTCTGATAGCAAACCGAGAAGGTGCGAGTCTAATGGACGTCTATTGGAAACTCTTGTTTGCCGACATGAGGGGTTGGTCATAGCGACCATATATGATACTAAGAGGTATATGGAAATCCTCTAAGTACACTGTACATATGTATCATGGAGAGCGAAGGGTACTTGGGAATCCCCTACTCATATGGTATCTCCAGTTCGTACGGCTACACGCATCGAGGCCCATTCAGGGGGTTACGCTGGACCCATATAGCCCGTGGGTGGTTCTAGGATGGTTAAGCTACCCATACCCAGGTTAATAATTTTAAAGGCATGCTAAACTTGATTCCTTTTCCCGGTATGTTTATATATATATATATGGTTTGTATGCATATGGTTGGTTTACTTGGTTTTACGGCATTATTTTATCCTTGCAATGAGTACTTGCTAGCATTCACCCGCTAACCCGTCCTCGGGTGGATGTATCTTCACGCGATGCAGGAACCGGCCATTCTACTCCTCCTACTTAGTACTCAAATTCGAGATCAGCAACTGGATTGAAGTAGTGAGCTTCCACATTCCGGAAGGCTTTATTTCATATTCATAGATGTCTTTATTTATGTTGGATACTTTATGGATATTGGTTTTGGCTGTGGTTGGGAGCATGTCCCAACTGGATATTGGTTTTCTTTTGGTTAAAGGCTTTTGTGAAATTACTATAGGTTGTTATGAGCGGGATCGGTATTGGTGTCAGCCTTAGTATTGGTATTGGTATTGGGGTTGATACCTTTGGATTAAATTTCTCATTGTTCCATCCTTTTATGTTATGTTATGGAACTTGGTTTGGTTATTGTTTTGGTTTTGATTTATAGTTTAGTTTGGTAATTAGTTATCGGTTGGGTTTGGGACGGTTGGGCTCGCTGGGTCGGTCTCGATTATAGACAAATCACAGCGTCTTGGGTTAGATAATGACGTTCTCTTGTTATACGTTTAGAATTTATCTGGCTTAGGATATGCGTAGGTTGGTTGGGTTGGTTATCAGGGGTGGTCTCCGGTCTTGGTTAGACTTGGGATGCCCATTATGACAAGGCCCCTGATCGGGTCAACAGTTTACTTACATTCAGTAGGTATCATATTCCGACTGAGCAAAGTAGAAAATAAAGCATACAAAATACACACTAAGGGTACGTCACCTAGAATTAGAAAATATCCCACAACAGTATCTCACACCGCTTGCACTAACAGTTATAATATATCACGACAACACACCAAGATAAAGCACAAGTATGGATTATGTCACATATAAGTAGAATGTGGGAGGACATGTAGATACAAGATCATCAAATATAAGTAAAGGAAGGTAAGACAAATTAATAGATGATAAGTCAATATGGCAACACAACACAACATAAACACAATAAAGTAAGTGTAATGTATATGATAATGATGATGATGATGATGATGATGCATGAGATCGTCGTACAACTACTGGGATCGTTGCATAATCCCCGTAAACATCTACAGAGACGTTGGATCCATAGGGGGTTCGTCAACCCTTATACAATCTACATATCTTATATCTCTTTTTTGGCGCATCCCTTGAAAAGGGTTTTATAGGGTGTTACAATGTCTCCTTTTCGGCACTTCCCTCGGGGAGGGTTTTATAAAAGGTGTTGCAAGTATTTCTCAGATGTTTCCATGGTGGTACCAATGTTTCATGAATGAGTATGATATGAGGATATAATGCTCACAACCAATCACAATGAGTATTTTCACAACTACTCATAATGATATATTTCCATAACCAACCATAATTATATATTTCCACAACCACGTGAGCTAATATTCACTCATTATTTTTATTTCATTCATGAATTTCCACATGTCTCATATAACAATAAGTATGAATATATCACAATACACTAATGGTACCATATTAGGCATTTCAACAACACAATACAATTATTCACAAATATGCAAGGCTATCAACATTACATAGGACCCCACACGATCACACATCATATAATATCTCAATTTCAACAATTACATTACATATAGGCGCCCACACGGGCACAACACATAAATATACATTTTTCATGATTAATTTTCACCCTTAACATGCATTTTGTACCATCATTTACTACCCAGCCCAATATGAAAGAGTTAAGTCATAACCTACCGCAACAAAGACTTTGCTCCCAAAGACTTACTCCTCACTAACAGTTTTGAACTCCACTAAAAATATCAAATATGGAATCTATGCGTCAAAATAAAACCAACGACATCCATATTAATCACCTTTGGCTCGGAATCAAAACGAACCCTCCGTAATGGATTTTCAAAAAAGAAGGAAAAGCTCATAACTTTACTTCAAAAATGTGTTTTCCATATTTTTAGGAACCTACAGCTGAAAAGTCAAGTCAAATCGAGTTAAAAATGAAGTTCAAATTGAAGAAAAATCATTTTTAAGCCCTGTTAGGTAAAATCTTTGAAATTCGGGTTAGAATCAAGAATCAAAGTTTTTTTAAAGGTTAAATTGATGAAAACTAGTAATTATAAGATCAAAATATTATTCAGGTGAAAAGGAGTGAAATTGGGGTTTAAAATCAAGCCATAAGATTTTTTAGGTTTTGAGAAATTAATCAAGAAATTACTAAGAAAAGGGTGAATTCTTACCTTAAATCCGTAATAGAATTAAGAATAAATGTTAATCTAGCTTCCCAAGCTCCCACAAGCTTCACTTTTAAGCTCTCGCACTATTTTTTTGTTTAAATCACAAGAGTCAAGGTGAAAGAATGGACAAAATGGGCCAGAAAAGGATAAAAATCTACTATATATTTACAGAAAAATCTGTACTGTAGCAGATTTTTCTAAGTTCTTCGACGGGGTGCTTGGGCTTCGTTCGAAGTTGCAAAAAAATTATATAACCATACTAAATTCGACGCTTTGAACTCAATGGCGATATTCGATTTTCTAAAAAATATCATTTTCACAGAGTTGACCCTCAAAAATTAAAATTATAATTTTCCAAGTAGAGGATCGAAATGAGATTTAAAAGCCGTAAAATCACACTAAACATCTTACCACTCTAAAAATCGATATTTTGCATATGTTGACAAAGTCGAATTTTTCATCCGAGGTTATTTCAATCAAATGTGGGTTTCACATTCATATTTCTAATTTTCTAACTTTTCGATCAATAGGTCAAAATGAGCTCGGGTGCATCGAGACCCAAACCAAAGGTCTACCTAGCCTAAAATAGATATTCCGAAGCTTCTAGTGCAGTTCGTTTATCCACCCATCGCATGGATTAAAAGATATTCACATACGTCCAAAATAAAACTCTCAAAGCCATGAAAAACCACAATATCGTATAAAGGGAACCAAAATGTATCGAGAACCATGTTCAATCACCCCCACACTCCAGAAATATCATAATGCAACTACGGGGAGGAGTAAAATAGTCAAATCACACAGAAACAAATAATTCACATATTTCATCAAAAAGCTGATCGTTACAAAATATTATGGTCATATAAGCATTAAAAAATTAATAATATTTCATAAAAAGGTTAAATGAACACAAAACTGTTATGTCAACATAAAAAACTTAGTTGTCTATCAAAATTATATTAGTGCCTCATAAATTGAGATGAGACAGAGGAAGACATAAAGTAAGTTTCATTACTGAAGCAGGCAGCAAGTCGACATGTTTGCTTGTGTTGCCTGCTTCAGTTGCTTCAATCGCAATTTTATTGTATCACCCAAAATTAATTATTACAAGTCATTTATTTATTAGAAAATTAATAATATGTAAACAAACAAGTAAAATAGACATTTCTGGCATGTCTGTTTCAACTGCTTCAACCATAATTTTACTATATCACATATAATTAATTATTATAAGTCATCTAAGTATTAATATTCTCTTATATTATAAGAGAGAGTTAAGCAACTCAAGCAGGAACTAGGTCGACATACCTACTTGTGTTATCTGCTTCAGCTGCTTCAACCGTAATTTTACTGTATTACCCCTAATTAATTATTATAAGTCATTTACATATTAGAAAATTAATAACATTCAATAAAAACAAGTCAAATAGATATTTATGACATGTCTGTTTCAACTGCTTCAATCTTAATTTTAGTATATCACCCTTAGTTAATTTTATAAGTCATATAAGTATTTAAAAGTTAATAATATTTACTAAAAAATAATAAAATATATATAAAATGATAAATTAACTTAACATTTTGAATTAAATTGACGTCTTATATGAGGTCCACTTTAAAAAAAGTTATAGTAATTTTGATATATCACTTCTGGTTATTTATTATAAGCTATTTAAGAAATGTCTGTTTTGCTGCTTCAATCGTGATTTTACTATATCACCTTTAAATAATTATTACGGTCATCTAAGAATTAAACTTTATAGAAATATGTTATTTATGTGTATTAGAAAATTAATAATATTTAATAAAATAAAGTAAAATAAATATTTATGGCATGCTTGCTTTAGTTGTTTCAACCGTACGTGTTCGTCGACATACCTGTTTACTCTGTGATTTTACTATATCATCCTTAATTAGTTATTATATGTCATTTACTTATAAGAAAATTAATAATATTTAATAAAAAAAAATAAACATTTATGATATGTCTGCTTCAGCTGCTTCAACCGTAATTTTACTATATCATCCCTAATTAATTATTATAAGTTATCTAAGTATTAAAAAAATAAAAATATTTAATAAAAAATTAAAATAGACATAAAATGATAAATTAACTCTTGATGTTTTAAATTAACTTGACATCTTAGATGAGGCTCACTTAAATTTTTCTCAGAAGTATTTTTTATAACAATTTTGATATATCACTTTTAGTTAGTTATTATAAGTCATTTAAGACATGTCTGTTTCGTTACTTCCATCGTCATATTTGATGACTCTTACGTATTCGAAATTAATCATGTTTAATAAAAAAAAAAAGTAAAATAAACATTTATGACATGTATATTTCTGCTGCTTCAATCATAATTTTAATATACCACCCCTAATGAATTATTATTAATCATTCAAGTATTAAAAAATTAATAATATTTAGTAAAAAAAAAAAAGAGTAAAATACACATAAATGTTAACTAACTTTTGATGTTTTAAGTTAACTTGACATCTTATATGAGACCCACATAATTTTTTGTCATAAGTAATTTTTTATAGCCATTTTGTTATATCACTTCTCGTTGGTTATTATTAGTCATTCAAAACATGTCTGTTTCACTGCTTCAATCATGATATTTGCTTGACTGTCGAAATTATATCAGTGTCGAATAAATTTGAATGGAAGGAAAAGTATTATAATGATTAAAAACTTAAATTATTTTGAGAATATAATTTCCCATAAAATATTCCCCCAAACCACCCACACGGAATAGGGCAAACCTCTCCTTCCTCAATCATCAAATTGTCAATGGTGTGCAACTCGTATCTCTCATCCACGGCGCACAACTACGTACTTTCCTTGTTTCTCTTCCTTCTGTCTTCCCCTTCTTCAATTGTTAGGTTCATGCACTTTCTATTTCGCTCTTTTCGTCGTCCGGTTTGATTAATTACATGTTTGGCGATGTGTAACAATATTTGTGCTATTAATTTCTTATCGATTTGTGTTTAAGTGTAGGAGATGGTTCCTCTTTTTGCGTTATTGATAGTTTTGTTTGCAGTTTCTCTTAATTCAATAAATTTTCTTTAAGTTTAATGTTTAAAGTTTTGAAGTTTTAACTTATGAATTTTTTTTTATGTTGCAGATCGATTCTGAGATTTGTATTCTATTTCTTTTTCCTTCAGAGAATTTTTGGAGAAGAATTTTTCTAAGGTAATTTTGGAGCAGAAGAAAGCTATGATTGGCTCGCCGTCTATGAAGAAGCTCCAACTCTTTCGTGAAGATACAGTTTTCATCAAGGTTTTTAATTGTCACGCTTTTTAAAAATTTTCCTAAATTTTGAGTTTTAAGATCTCTATGTGGATAATTTAATCGAACAAGATATACATGGATCGTAACTTTGCTAGAAATTGATTTCTGATTGCCTAAGTTAATTTTTTAGTTGATTTAATATTTGATGGTGAACATAGTAGATTTCAGAGATAAGTTGTGTTAGGGTAATGTTGTGTTTGATCAATTGGTGTGTCAATTTGACCTCTAAAGCTAACAAGTGCTTCATGGTGTTCTGAATGTCTAGATGAATTGAACTACAATTTGAGCAGAGCTACTTTGCTTACTAGTTAGTGCTCATTCAATGTTGGTTGACAAGGGAAGATCTAGCATTTGGAGTGGAACCCCTAAACATTTTCATAAACCTTGTAATTATATTAAAAATCTATTAAATATATAAGAATGTTAAATTAGGAATCAATTAACAAAATTGTTTGTTTCCTCAACAGTTCAAAAGGGATCTTAAACCTTGTAATTATATTAAAAATCTATTAAATATATAAGAATGTTAAATTAGGAATCAATTAACAAAATTGTTTGTTTCCTCAACAGTTCAAAAGGGATCTTAAAAAGTGTTGCACATGCGAAATCCTAGTTCGAGTCCCCTGAACGACCCTTAACTTCTTTGGTAATATTAATTTACTTTATTAGAAATTCACGAGCTTAAAATTCTGGATTCGCCTCTGTTGGTTGAACTAAAAGCTTTTAACTAAAAAAGAAATTGTATTGAATCCTGTATCATGGGGCTTTTTTTGCTTGCTAACTATTTTTTATTATGTTGGTTTCTTACGAGTCGATTAATTATTAAATTTTATTTTTATACAACTGCTATTTGTATTTTCAGTTAACTCATCTTGTAAATTATCACAAATATTGCACAACACTAATTTCATCTTTGATAAGTTGTGTTGGATTTCGGACAACTAAATTATGCGATTTTATGCACAAAATTTCTGTTTGTGGAGAATACATATGCTTTTTAGAGCATCAAATATGCATGGTATTGTGTTTTGCTATTTTTCTTTCGTCTTTTATCATATTAAGTTACTTAGTATCAAAAATCATTTGGTTTCAGTTATTTGTGCTGAGGTTACATCTGTACTTTCCATTTGTATCAACATGTGAATTACACTTATCTGTAAATTGATAATAAAATAGTGATCTTGATAACACTAAGGACTTTTAAGAAAAAAGATGGTTTATTTGATAAATTTTGATGCCTGATTTTTCTTATGTATCAGGATGATTTCTTTTTACCATTTTTTTCTACCAAATCAATTTAGATTGATTTGATCTTGATAACAATAAAGCTTTTTACATGAAAGGTTGTTTGTTAGATAAATTTGATGTCTAGTTTTTTCCTATGTATAAAAAAATAATTTTTTCTAAAAAAACTCTAAGTAGAAGCCTTTTATTTTTAACCTAATAAAATAACATGGTGATGAATCAGAATTGAAGAAATAGATGTGACTGCAATGATTATGGAATTAAAATGAAAAGGACAGTCATAAAAAAAAAAAATGAAAAGGATAATATATAAATTCCACTATAGAGCAAGTGATTTGATCTTAATAACGATAAAACTTTTTAGGGGACGAGTTTTTTGTTAGATACATTTGATGTTTAATTTTTCTTAATGTATCAAGATGATATCTTTTAATCTCCAAATAATAGCTTTTGTTTTAAACCTAATAAATGACATGTGTTGAATCAGAATGGGAGGAATGAAGGTGACAAATGTTGTTTTTGTTGTAAATGATTTTTTGAGATCAAAAGGTAAAAGACAATACATGAATTCTACCATATATAGAACAATCTCATGTTTGCGACTTAATCTTTATTGACTGTGTTTGTAATTTATTGAAGTTGTTTACATATTTTTGATAATTTATGATTGTTGCAAATTGCCTTTCTCAGACTTTTTGTGTCTTTTAAAAAGTAAAATCTCTGTTGTTAAAGATAGACTAAGATCATGTCGTTTCAATAAAACATGTCCCTCTATCGATAATAAAAGTTCATCGAAAATAAACTTTTAAAACGCACAACTGTGGATCTCAAATTTTCTATGGTATCCTGTATCAACGAGCTTTGTAGAATATCTATTTTGTTGCAATCTTATAACATGAACTAATGAAGGTATTCAAGATATATCATCCTATTTATTGTTTTGTTTTCCTAATAAATTCAAGAGAGAAACACACACACATAAAAACTATAGTAGCTAATGCTGCTTGCTCAAACTTTATATCCATTATCTTTTTTTTTTTTTTTTTTTTTTTTTCACTTGTATTGAAAAATAATCTCAAAAAAAAAAAATTAATTTACTGTAAGGATATTTGAAGAGTTGTCTCATTTAGGCCACTTTTATCGTAAGGTCGTGAATCTTCTTTAAACTATAGCAACAGTCAAGGCACGTGTAATGTTATTGGACCTTGAATATGATGCATTAATTGTAGAAATATTGCAGATGTTTCTCATGGTCATCTGGTAACTTAACAAATCTTTCCTTTTGAAACAAGAAACATATCACTACAAGGTAAGATTTACTAAGTTATCTAATGATCTTGAGAAATATCTGGAATATCTCTATAAGTAATGCATCATATTCAAGATCCATTAACATTACACAGGTTTTGACTTCTATCACAATTGAATAACATTCACAATTTTACGATAACAATGACCTGAATGGGACAGCTCTTCACATGCCCTTCCAGTAAGTTTAAAAATTCTCTGAGATTTTTTAATACAAGCACAAAAACAACAAAATGTAATAAATATAGAGTTTGAGAAATTGGCATTATCTAATTTAGTTTATGCATGTGTGCGTATCTCTCTCTCATTGTAGAATATATGTTTTGTTGCAATCTTATAACGTGAACTAATGAAGGTATTCAAGATATACCATTCTATTTATTGTTTTGTTTTCTTAATAAATTCAAGAGAGAAACACACACACATAAAAACTAGAGTAGCTAATTATGCCGCTTGTTCAAACTTTATATCTATTATCTTTTGCTTCTTCTTTTTTCACTTTTATTGAAAACTAATCAAAAAAAAAAACTAATTTATTGTAAGGATATTTGAAGAGTTGTCTCATTTAGGCCACTTTTATCATAAGGTTGTAAATGTTTTTTAAACTGTAGCAAAAGTCAAGGCCTATCTATTATTGTTGGACGTTGAATGTGATACATTAATTATAGAGATATTACTGATGTTTCTCATGGTCATCGGGTAACTTAGCAAATCTTTTCTTCTGAAACAATAAACATATCACTAGAAGGAAAGATTTACTAAGTTACTTGATGATCTTGAGAAACATCTGGAATATCTCTATAAGTAATGCATCATATTCAAGGTCCATTAACATCACATAGATTTTGACTTCTATCACAATTTGAATAACATTCACAATCTTATGATAACAACGACCTGAATGGGACAGCTCTTCACATGCCCTTATAGTAAGTTTAAAATTTTTTTGAGATTTTTCAATACAAGCACAAAAACAGCAAATGGTAATAAATATAAAGTTTGAGAAATTGGCATTATCTAATTTAGTTTATGAATGTGTGCATATCTCTCTCATGTGTATTAGAAAAACAAAACAACAAGTAGAATGTTATATCTTAAATAGCTTCATTAGTTCATCATCATAAGGTTGCTACGGAGCAGAAATTCTACCAAGCTCATTGATACAAGATATCACAAGAACTTTGACATCTACATTAGTGTGCTTTAAAATTTCATTTTCAACCATTGTTTCATTATCAATGGAAAGACATCTTTTATTAAAATGACAAGAGCTTGACCTACCTTTAACAACAGAGATTTTACTTTATTTGTAAAAGACACAAAAAATGTATGTGAGTCAATTTACAACAATCATAAATTATCGAAAACAAGCAAATAACTTAAAGAAATTTGACAATAAAGATTACGTCGTGAACATAAAGATATTGCTCTATGGTGAAATTCATGTATTGTCCTTTATATTTTGATCCAAAAATCTTTACACCAAAAATAATATTTGCACTTTCACTTCTCCAATTCTGATTCAACACCATATCATTTATTAGGTTAAAAACAAAAGGCTACTATTTGGAGATTTAAAAAATTATCTTGATACATAAGAAAAGCTATACATCACATGTATCTAACAAACAACCCTTCTCCTAAACAATCCTTACTGTTATTGAGATCAAATCATTTGCTCTATAGTGAAATTTATGAATTATCCTTGTAATGTTAACCCTTTTTAATTTTCTTTTCATTTTAGTTCCATAATTATTTCAGCAAAACTACATTTGCTACATTCATTCTTTCAATTCTGATTCAACACCATGTCATTTTATTAGGTTAAGAACAAAAGACTTCTATTTAGATATTTTTAAAAAAAAAATATTCTAATAAATATTAAAAACTAGGCGTCAAATTTATCTAACAAACAAGCCTTCCTCAAATATTTTTTTATTGTTATCAAATATTTGTGAGTCTGTATAAGGGGTTAGAGGAGAAAGGCGGAGAAAAGAGGTTGTTTAGGCTTGTCAAGGTTAAGGAGCGGAAGGGTCGGGATCTGGACCAAGTGAAGTTCATTAAAGGAAAGGATGACAGAGTTTTGGTGGAAGACGCCCTCATTAAGAAAAGATGGCAGTCGTATTTTCATAGGCTCCTGAATGATGAGGGAGATAGAGGTGTTGTGTTGGGGGAGTTGGAGCACTCCGGGAAGTATCGCGATTTTGGATTTTGTCGGCGTTTTAAGATAGAGGAGGTTAGCGAGGCTATTCGCAAGATTCAAAGGGGCAGAGCGATGGGGCCCAACGACATTCCGATAGTTTTTTGGAAGTTTTCTTGCGGGGCAGGGTTAAGGTGGCTGACCAACTTGTTTAACATCACTTTCAAGTCCACTAAGATGCCTGAGGCATGGAGATGAAGTACGATGATCCCTTTATATAAGAACAAGGGCGATATTCAGAGTTGCAACAATTATCGGGGTATTAAGTTGTTGAGTCACACCATAAAAATTTGGGAGAGGGTGGTAGAATAGAGGTTAAGGAAGATTGTGTCTATTTCAGAGAATCAATTTGGTTTTATGCCTGGTCGGTCCACGACTGAGGCAATTCACCTAGTGCGAAGACTGGTAGAGCAGTATAAAGAGAGGAAGAGGGATCTTCACTTGGTGTTTATTAACTTGGAAAAGGCGTATAACAAAGTCCCTAGGGAGGTTCTATGGAGATGCTTGGAGGAAAGAGGGGTCCCTGTGGCGTACATTAGAGCGATTAAGGATATTTATGAGAGGACAAAGACTCGAGTAAGGACAGTGGGAGGAGATTTCGAGCATTTCCTGATCTTGACTGGGTTGCACCAGGGATCAACTCTTAGTTCGTTTCTTTTTGTCGTGATGATGGATGTGTTGACGAGGATCATACAAGGCGAGGTGCCTTAGTGTATGCTTTTTGCGGATGATGTAGTTTTGATTGATGAGTCGCGACAAGGTGTTAATGATAAGCTAGAGGTTTGGCGACAAACCCTGGAGTCTAAAGGTTTTTGGTTGAGTAGGACTAAGATGGAGTACTTGGAGTGCAAGTTTAGTGACTCGAGGTAAGAGAAGGAGGTGGTAGTAAAGTTGGATTCCCAGGCGGTTTGCAAGAGGGATAGTTTTAAGTATCTTGGGTCTACAATTCAGGGGAATGGAGAGATAGATGAGGATGTCTCTCACCGTATTGGGGCAGGTTGGATGAAATGGGGGGTCGCTTTGGGAATTTTATGCGATAAGAAGGTGCCCCCCAAACTGAAAGGCAGATTCTATAGAGTTATAGTCCGGCCAGCTATGTTATATGGATCGAAGTGTTGGCCGGTTAACAATTCTCATATCCAAAAGTTAAAGGTGGCGGAAATAAGGATGTTGCGTTGGATGTGTGATTTTACAAGGACTGATAGGGTTAGGAATGAGAGTATTCGGGAGAAGATGGGAGTGGTGTCGGTGGAGGATAAATTGCGGGAAGTTAGGTTGAGATGGTTTAGCCATGTGATGAGGACAGGCATGGATGCGCCAATTCATGGATGATTTTAAGCGGGGTAGGGGAAGACCAAAGAAATACTGAAAGGAAGTGATTAAACGTGACATGAAGCAGTTACAGCTGACTGAGGACATGACCCAGGATAGGAAGGTACGGAGGAAAAACATTAGGATAGAGGGCTAAGGTGTGTGGTTGAGTCGTAGGCAGTAGGTAGGAGGGCTTTGGTGTCCTTGTTTGGCAGTGTTCAATATTTTTTGTAGATGTCATACCTTTGTAATTTCATCATGTTCCATGCATTTTTTTTTCTATATATACTGTCCTTTGTCTTGAGCCGGGGGTCTATCGAAAATAGCCTCTCTATTTCTTTAGAGGTAGTGGTATGGATGCGTACACTCTACCCTCCCCAGACTCCACGATGTGGTAATATACTGGGTTTGTTGTTGTTGTTATTGTTGTTGTTATCAAGATCAAATCAATCAAAATTGTTAGGCTAAAAAAAGTGACAAATAAAATTACCCGCATCAAGAGATTAATAATGTTTTCATTTATTTTCTTCAGTATGATTTAAATTCCTAACTTATCATCGATAATAAAGGTGTTAAATCATTTAAGCAAGCCTCAATTATCTTTGTGTTTCATTGTTCGATCCCCTTTCTCTCTCATCATTTAATACTCAATATTCGTTTGAAATCTATTTATCTCTATATATAAAGAGAGAGGAGAGTTATAGAAACGGTGATCTGACGTACAGTGCTCTAAGACCTAAAATCTTATTTATCTTACTTTTATTTTCTTTCTGTACATAAAAAATTAATCATGTTTCGTCTCATATATTAAATTTCATTAAAATATGTAGCAATCATAGTGATTTTTTGTATAGAAGTTGCTGCATTAATTCAAATCTGTAAGACAAATCTATAATATCGAAAAAAACTTTGTACTTATTCACGTAAAGTGCAAACTTAATTGGTAGGAGAAAAAGTAATAAGTTCTCCTTAATACATAAGTACCAAAGAAAGAAAGAAACATCATTTCAAATTTCCTCTAAAATCAGCTGTTGCAAACTAAGACATGTCTATAAATATATATGTTTTATAATGCTTTTGACAACTTGAAACATGAAAAGACGGTAATTTGAAATTTCAGTCACCTTATGGAGTTGCTACCATGCATTACATTGAAGCATTATTTTTTTCTTAAGATATATGATATGGATATTATTTATTTATTTTTATTTAGTGTTTATGGATCTATGAGTTTTCAAAAATTTGCCTATGGGGTGTAGAGAAAATGGTCAAAAGTCTCCCAACCTTCATTCCAAATCTCAACTACATACCTATACTTTGCGGGGGTTCTATGACCCCCATGAACTATTTAAAACTGAAATTATTATCCACTTAAAAAGTCACACCCACATGTGTATTGGAGAGTGAGCACCACGCGTGTGCCATGTAATGCCACATAATAATACCACGTAATTTTTTATTTTTATTATAAAAAAATAATCATTTTTTTCTTTAATATTTTCCCTTTTTCTTTCCTTTTCCATTCCCTTTTCTCTTTTCTTTTTCCCCATCTTTCATTATTCCGACGACCGGAGAGGTGCTGGTGTTGCTCCTTTGATACCTTCTTTATCGCCCTCATAAATTCCTTCGAATATATAAATTCTTGGGAGGAATAATCCTATAAGGGTTCCAATTGAGACGTACAGATTTAGGATTTTGTTGTTGAAAATAGGAGGATTTGTTTGAGGTGAAATTTTTGGAGCAGCAGGACAAAGTGCATTGCAGCATTCTGGTCAAATTTTCAAATTTTCGAATCAAATATCCTTCACAAAGGAAGATCACTAGAATGTGTTAAGGATTACAGAGAAAGATGCCTAAGCATCTGGATCTGTATATCCTTTACGTGTTTCCATAACTAAATTTATTTTATGTATATAGCAGCTTGTAATCCTAAGTTACATGGTTATGATTTTCTATTTTTGTCTATCCTGTTTGTTTGATTTGGATTTCTATTCATCTGTTTTATGTTATACTACTTTTGAGAATATGAATTAGCTAGCATGCCCATTTCAACTCATGAAATTAAATTTCAAATTATCAAAAAAACACCATTAATGAGTGCTCGCCATTAATGAGTTCAAGAAAGATGGGAAAATGAAATTGGAGATGAGGAAGATGAGAAACACCATTAATGAATTCTTGAACTTTCTTGTTTTGAGAAAAAGAACAAGAAGAAGAAAAAAAAATGAATAAGAAAAAATAATAATTAAAATTATATATATTTATATAAAAAATATTTAAAATAAAATTTTAATAACTAATTTTGTGTTCACTCTCTCAGACAGAGTGAAACGCACTCTCTTTGCCATGTCGGACTTTAGGGATGTTATAATTTCAGTTTTAAATAGTAGGACCCCCGCAAAGTATAGGTGTGTAGTTGGGATTTGGGGTAAAGATTGGGGGGGCTTTTAGAAGAATTAAGAACACTACTTTTTATTGATGTACATACACCTATATACAGGTGTTTTATCTTATAAAGTAGCTATACAAGTATACTTGAACACTTCTAGTAGGTTTGTACAATTGAGTCCTTACAAGGACTCTTATATTGAACAATATCTACATGATAATTATCAACATTTACATGATTATTATCTACATGATCTTTAGCATTCCTTCTCAAGTTAGAGGGTGATGAATCCACCACACCTAACTTATTTCAAAAAAAATTGAACAGTTCTTTGCCCAAAGTTTTGGTATGAATGTGTGTCAAATGATCCTTTGATCTAACAAATTGAGTAACAAGTTGCTCTTGAGCTACCTTTTTCCTATCAAAATGATAATCTAGTTCAAGATGATTAGTTCTAGTATGTAATACAAAATTTGTGGTCATGTATAAAGCACTTAAGTTGTCAAAAAATAGAGTAGGAGTCACTTTAACATAATCTCCAATTTCCTTCAAAATATAGCTTATCCACGCAATCTCAGCGGCAGCTATTGTCAGTACCATACAGCTTCAGCACTTGATCTAGCAATAATGTTTTGCTTTCGTGAGGACCATGACACACAGTTTGCACCAATATGTATGTTGTATCAAGTAGTTGACCTTCTTGTCGTAGCACACCATGTCCGGTCTGCATCTGAGAAGTTATATAACCTGAAAGAAGACTGTTGTAACGACCTAAAAATTTGATGAAATATGTGAAATTTGTGATTTTGTGTGATTTGAATATTTAACCCCTGTCAGTAGTTGCATTATGATATTTCTGGGGTGTGGGAGTGATTGTCATAATTTTTTATGCATTTTGGTATCATTTATGTGATATTGTGGTTTTTGATGGCTTCGAGAGCCTTATTTTGGACTTATGTAGATATCTTTTGATCCATGCGATGAATGGTCAAACGGACTGTGCCAGCAGCTCCTGAATATCTATTCTAGGCTAGGTATACCTTTGGTTTGGGTCCTGATGTACCCGAGCTCATTTCAACCTATTGGTCGGAAAGTTGAAAAATTAGAAAAATGAGTGTGGGATCCACATTTGGTCGAAATGACCTCGGATGGAAAATCCGACTTTGCCACCAGATCCAGAGTATCGAATTTAGGGTGTTAGCATATTTAGTATGATTTTACGACTTTTAAATTTTATTTCGATCCTCGGTTGAAAAATTATGATTTCAGATTTCAGGGGTCAATTTTATGAAAATGATATTTTTTCGAAAATCTGACTTCTCCAACGCATTCGGAACATTGAATTTAGTATGGTTGCATAGTTCGTTTGTATATATCGAACTCCAAACGAATTCCGGGGATCCCGTCGAAGTCCATTTGGACTTGGAAAAAAACACTGCACTGGAGCAGATTTTTCTGCTATTTATAACAGCTTTTTATCCTTTTTTGGCCTATTTGCTAATTTTTCATCTTGCCTCTTGAGAGTTACACCAAAAAATAGTATGAGAGCTTAAAAGTGAAGTTTGTAGGAGCTTGGGAAGCTAGATTAACACCTATTTCTTGATTTTATTACGGATTTAAGGTAAAAATTCACCCTTTTCTTAATAATTTCTTAATTAATTTCTCAAAACCCCAAAAATCTTAGGGCTTGATTTTAAACCCCATTTTCACTCATTTTTACTTGAATAATATTTTTATATTATGATTACTAGTTTTTCATCAATTTAGTCTTCAAAACAACTTCGATTCTTGATTTAACCCAGAATTCAAAGATTTTACTCGGTAAAACTCAAAAATGATTTTTATTCGATTTAAACTACATTTTTTACTCAATTTAACTTGATTTTTCAGTTGTAGGTTACTAAAAATATGGGGAACATGTTTTTAAAGTAAAGTTTCAATTTTGCCTTTCTTTTTTAGAATCCCATTTTGGGGGTCTGTTTTGACCCCGTACCAAAAATAGTCAATATGGGTGTCGTTGGTTTTGTTTTGACATGTAGATTTCATATTTGATGTTTTTAGTGAAGTTTGAGATTGTTCGTGAAAAGTAAGGTCACAGGT
Organism: Capsicum annuum; assembly: GCF_002878395.1. Taxonomy (NCBI): domain Eukaryota; kingdom Viridiplantae; phylum Streptophyta; class Magnoliopsida; order Solanales; family Solanaceae; genus Capsicum; species Capsicum annuum. The sequence goes on from NC_061113.1 coordinate 213,657,398, forward strand.
TCAAGTGTAGCGGACCGATTTTGACTTTCGAGGTAGGTTATGGCTAACACTTTCAGACTGGGTTGGATAGTAAATGATGATACAAAATGCATGTTAATGGTGGGAACTAATCATGAAAAATGTATATTCAGGCGTTGTGCTCGTGTGGGGGCATATATGTGATGTAATTATCGAAATTGAGTTATTATGTGATATGTGTGATCGTATGGGGTCCTATGTGATATTAATAGTCTTGAATACATGTGAATAATTGTATTGTGTTGTTAAGATTCTTAATATGGTACCATTGGTGTATTGTGATTATATTCATACTTTATTTGGCATATAAGACATGAAAATTTGTGGATGAAACTGAAATAATGAGTGGATATTGGCTCACATGATTGTGAAAATATATCACTGTGGTTGGTTGTGAAAATAATCATTATGATTGGTTGTGATCATGACATCCTCATATCATACTCATCCATGAAATATTGGTACCACTATGGCAACATTTGAGAAACACTGGCAATACTTTTTTAAAACCCTCGTCGAAGGATGTGCCTGGGAGGAGATATTGTAACACCTTATAAAACTCTTTTTAAGGGATATATCGAAAAGGAGATATGAGATATGTGGATTGTATACGGGTTGACGAACCCCCCATGGGTCCTACGTCGGAAAGCTTTAGCTCTGTAGGTGTATATGGGGACTATGCGATAAACCCGGAGGTTGTGTGATGACCTCGTGCATCATCATCATCATATAAATTGCACTTACTTTATTGTGTTATTTTGTGTTGTATTGGCATATTGACTTGTCATCTATGTATTTGTCGTATCTTCTTTTACTTGTATTTGATGATCTTTATATGCATGTTCCCCCTTGTTCTTCTTATATATGATATAATATGTACTTTTGTTCTATCTTGGTGTAAGTTGTAATATATGTGAGATATATTAGAATTGTTAGTGCAAGCGGCGTGGGCTACCGTTGTGGGACATTTTTCGATTGCACGTGACGTGTCTTTAGTGTATATTTTGTATGCTTTATTTACTACTTTGCTTGGTCGGCCTATGATAGCTATTGAGTACAAGTGGATCATATTCATGCCTACTGCACCCTTTCAGTGTAGGTCCTAGCTCGAGTGAGCCTCAGTTTGATTGACTTGAGCGATTGTTGAAGCTTCCAAGGCAGCGGTTAGACATTCATACATTCGAAGATCACCTCTATATTTCTATAGTAGTTATGTCTTCATTAGTATTCAGAGACAGTTATTATTCCTTTGTGATTATTTTTTTGATGTATTTGACTCTTAGATTGTATTAGTAGTTCTTACACTATTGACACCTGGTTTTGGGCATGATTGGTAGATTGGATAAATTCTTTCTACATTGTTATGATTACTTCTATGGTTCGTCTTCGTTCGAGAAGCCTTACCTTGGGATATTTCTATCTTTTCTTTTTTTTATCAGTTTGGGTGATAGGCTTACTTGTCAAGGTACGTCGCGACAAGTGCCATCATGACCCTCATTTTTGGGTTGTGACAAATTGGTATTAGAGCAGTCAGGTTTCATTGGTCTCAACGGTGTAAGAACAGAATGTCTAATAGAGTATTGCGGATCGGTATATAGACGTCTGTATCTATCTTCGAGAGGCTATAAGATGTCATTAGGAAACTTTCCTCATTGTAATCTTTATCATGCGAAGTTCTTTTATAACTTGTATTCTAAATTGTGTTTCACTCTTTCTGTATGAATGGTGTGGCTTATACTACTATTTGTTGAGAGATATTATAAGAGATTAGTGGAGATTATTGTCGGTTGTAGGACTGTTGATGCTCCTAAGTTGTCATTGGATCAGTTTGTTGATGCCTTCTAGAGAGATTTGTGTCTTTCAATTTGAGAGATTGTATGTGGGATGAGTTTGATCATTTGGAGCAGGGCTCCATAACAGTTGTTGAGTATGAGGCACGCTTCCATGTCCTGTACAGATATTCCTATGATAGTATTTTCATCGAGTCTGAGAAAGTTTAAAAGTTTGTGAAGGGTTTGGATGTTTCTCTTTAGTTGGCTACATCTCATATGATAGTGTTTGGGGCAATATTTTAGAGTATAGAGGGTCAGTCAGGTATACATGGATCTACCTCTAAAGCGTCTCGAGAAAGTGCCAGGAGGTTGCATCGTCAGGACAAGTATAGAGATTGCTTTGTGTGAGATAAGTTTGGACATCTGGCCAAGGACTGTCCCTGTCATGTGTTTAGAGCTACTCCTATTTCAGCTGTGAAATATATAGATTCTACCAAAGGTGCGAGAGGTAGATGTATAGCCTGCGGTGGTGGTTGTGGGGTTACTCGTCCAATTGGTAGTCCTGGACAGTGTTATGCTATACCAACCAGACCTGAGGTAGAGGCTTCTGATGTTTTGATTACAGGTATCGTCCCCGTTTGTTTCAGACCTGCATCTGTATTATTTGATCCAAGATGGACTTTCTCCTATGTGTCTGTATATTTTGCTTCGATTTTTGATTCTGTTGGTGAGCCTCTTGCCATGCCTATTGGTGTATCTACCCTGGTAGGTGATTTTTTAATGGTGGATTGGGCGTACTGATATTGTGTTGTGACTTTTGCTGGTCATGAGACTTTGGCAGACTTATTTTTGTTAGATATGGTTGATTTTGATGATTATTTTGGGTATGTATTGGTTGGCTCCTTATCATGTTGTCTTAGATGATTTAATATTAAGACTGTGACTTTAGCTTCGTCGGGTGTGCCAAGGATAGCTTGGAAAGGTATACGTAACTCAGGTCCTAAGAGGATTACATCTTATGTTCAGGCTTGTAAATTGATTGAAAGAGGATATCTATCATTCTTGACTCATATTCGTGACACCAGTGTTGTTTCGCCCTCTTCTTTAGATTCTATTCATGATGTCCGTGAGTTTATGGATGTGTTCCGTATGGATTTGCCTAGTATGCCTTCGGATCGAGATATTAATTTTATTATTGATGTTGAGTCGGGCACCAAGCCCATTTCTATTCCTCCTTATAGGATGGCCCCAGCAGAGCTGAAGGATAAGTTGGAGAAGTTGTTGGATAAGGGATTTATCCGACCTAGTGTTTCACTTTGGGGTGTACCTGTCTTATTGTGAAGAAAAAGAAAGGCTCTATGCAGATGTGTATTGATTATCAGCAGTTGAATAAGGTGACGATTAAGAATAAATATCCTCTTTCTCGCATCGATGATTTGTTTAATCAGATTCAGGGTGTTGCAGTATTTTTGAAGATTGATTTAAGGTCCGGTTATCACCAGTTGAGGATTAGAGCTTTGGATATTCAAAAAATAGCTTTTCGGACTCGATATGGTCATTATGAGTTCTTGGTCATGTCCTTCAGGTTGACCAATGCACCTGCCGTGTTCATGGAGCTGATAAACTGGTGTTTCGATCGTATCTTGACTCCTTTGTTATTGTATTTATAGATGATATCTTGGTGTATTCCAAGAATGAGGTTGAGCATGAGGAGTATTTGCAGATTGTGCTTTAGAGAGTGAGGGGTGAGAAGTTGTATGCGAAGTTTTCTAAGTTTGAGTTTTTGTTAGAGTTTGTGTCTTTCTTAGGTTATATGGTAACTAAGAAGGGTGTTATGGTTGATCCATCCAAGATTGTTGCGGTTCGTGATTGGGCTAGGCCTACTTTGCCCACCGAGATTCAAAGTTTTGTTGGCTTGGCGAGGTATTATCGGTGTTTTATTGAGGGTTTCTCTTCTGTTGTAGCTTCGTTGGCCAAGTTAACTCAGAAGAAGACTTCCTTCCAGTGGTTTGATGTTTGTTAGGCGAGCTTCCAAAAGCTCAAGGATTTATTGACTTCAGCTCCTATTTTGGCTTTGCCCAAGGAGGGAATGGGTTTTACCATCTTTTGTGATGCTTCTGGTGTTGGGTTAGGTGTTGTTGATGCAGAAAGGCAAGGTAATTGCTTATTCATCTCATCAGCTAAAGCCTCATGAGAGAAATTATCCTACCCATGATTTGGAGTTGTGCACAGTTGTGTTTGCTTTGAAGTTGTAGAGGCACTACTTGTACGGAGTCCATTGTGAGATCTTCTCAGATCCTCGTAGCCTTTAGTAATTCTTTTCCTACTGAGATCTTAATATGAGGCAGCGCCGTTGGCTTGAGTTGCTTAGGAATTATGACTTGACTTTTCTTTATTATTCGGGCAAGGCTAATGTGGTTGCAAATGACTTGAACCGGAAATTGACTAGCATGGGTAGCTTGGCGCATCTTTTGATCCAGGAGAGGTTTTTGGCCTTAAAGGTTCAGTTTTTAGCTAACGAGATAGTTAGATCTGATATTTCGACATTGAGGCGTGTTTTGGCATTTGTGGATGCTAGATCTTCTTTGATGGAACAAATTTGAGCTTATCAATTTGATGATGTTGGATTGAGGTTGATTTTATATAAAGTGTTGAGTAGGGAGACTAAGGAAGCCTCACTTGATTCAGATGGAGTTTTGAGAATTAGGGGGCGAGTTTGTGTGCTGAGAGTAGGTGACTGGATTAGGTTGATCTTGGAGGAGGCCCATTGTTTCAGATATTCTATCCATCCAGGTATGACTAAGATGTATCGTGATTTATGACAACACTACTGGTGGGGTGGTATGAGGAGAGATATAGTTGATTTCGTGGCTCGTTGCCTATGTTGTCAGCAGGTAAAGGCCAAGCATATGAGACCTGATAGATTTCTTTAAAGGTTACCTATTCCTGAGTGGAAGTGGGAACGGATCACCATGGACTTTGTGATGGGTTTGCCTCGTACATCTTATGGTTCTAGCAGTGTTTGGGTCATCGTGGATCAATTGACCAAGTCAGCTCATTTTATACATGTTCAAGTTTCATTCAGTGCTGAGAGGTTGGTCCATATCTACATTCATGAGATTGTGCTCTGCATGGTGTGCCAGTGTCCATTATTTCAGATTGAGATTTTATGTTCACATCTCACTTTTGGAAGACTTTTCATGATGAGTTGGGTACTTGGGTTGATCTTAGCATAGCATTTCACCCCAGACTGATGGCCAGTCGGAGCAAACTATCCAGGTTTTGGAGGATGCTCCGCGTATGCATGATGGATTTTGGTGGCCAGTGGAAGCAGCTTTTGGCTTTAGCAAAGTTTACATATTATAATAGCTACTATTTCAGTATTGATATGGCTCCTTTTGAGGCGTTGTAGCTCCTCAGCGGGTTGGTTTGATGTTTCAGAGGTGAGACCTCGAGGTGCATACTTAATTCGTAAGTCGTTCGATAGAGTTCTGGTCATTCAGGATAGACTTAAATCGGCTCGGAGTAGGCAGAAGTGTTATGATGATCGTAGACTTCGTTCCTTGAGATTTGGTGTTGGTGATCGTGTTTTCCTTCTATTTTCACCTATGAAGGGTGTGATGAGGTTTGGGAAGAGGGACAAGCTTAGCCCCAGGTATATTGGTCCATTTGAGATTCTTCGAACTGTTAGTGATGTGGCTTATGAGTTGGCTTTGCCCCCTGATAAATCAGTTGTTCATCCAATTTTTTCATTTTTTTATGTTTCATCTCTATATTCCTAATGAGTCTCATGTCATTCATTGGGAGTCGGTTCAGTTAGATGAGCGGTTGTCCTTTGTTGAGGAGCCGGTTTCCAGTTTGGCTAGGGATATTAGGCGGTTGCGCTCTAGAGTGATCCCTGTGGTAAGGTCTAGTGGCGACATCGACCTGTAGATGAAGCTACTTGGAAGGTTGCGTCTGATATGCGTTGTTCTTATCCTCAGCTCTTTATTAATTCAAGTATTTCTTTGCTTTAGTTCAAGGACGAACGAGATTTTTAATGGTGGATGATGTAACGACCTAAAAATTTGATGAAATATGTGAAATTTTTTATTTTGTATGATTTGAATTTTTACCCCTTCCCGTAGTTGCATTATGATATTTCTGGGGTGTGGGAGTGATTGACATAATTTTCAATGCATTTTGGTATCATTTATGTGATATTGTGGTTTTTTATGGCTTTGAGAGCCTTATTTTGAACTTATGTAGATATATTTTGATCCATACGATGGATGGATAAACGGACTGGGTGTGGGACCGACATTTGGTCGAAATGACCTAGTGATTGAAAAGCTGGAAAATTGGAAAAATGGGTGTGGGACCAACATTTGGTCGAAATGACCTCAGATAGAAAATCTGACTTCGTCAGCAGATCTAGAATATTGAATTTGGGGTGTTAGCATGTTTGGTATGATTTTGCGGCTTTTAAATCTCACTTCGACCCTCGGTTTGAAAAATTGTGATTTCGGATTTCGAGGGTCAACTTTATAAAAATGATGTTTTTCAAAAATTTGACTTCGCCAACGCGTCCGAAACGTCGAATTTAGTATGGTTGCATAGTTCATTTTCATATATCAGACTCCGAACGAATTTCGAGCATCTCGTTGAAGTCCGTTTGGACTTGGAAAAAAACACTGCACTGGTGCAGATTTTTCTGCTATTTATAGAAGCTTTTTACCCTTTTTGGCCTATTTTGCTCATTTTTCATCTTGCCTCTTGAGAGTTAAACCTAAAAATAGTATGAGAGCTTAAAAGTGAATTTTGTAGGAGTTTGGGAAGCTAGATTAACACATATTTCTTTGTTTTATTACGGATTTAAGGTAAGAATTCATCTTTTTCTTAATTAATTTTCAAAACCCCAAAAATCTTAAGGCTTGATTTTAAACTCCATTTTCACTTGAATAATGTTTTTATATTATATTACTAGTTTTTCATCAATTTAACCTTCAAAACAACTTCGATTCTTGATTTTAACCCGGATGTCAAGGATTTTACCCGGTAAAGCTCAAAAATGGTTTTTCTTCGATTTAAACCTCATTTTTTACTCGATTTAACTTTGGTTTTTAGCTGTAGGTTCCTAAAAATATGGGGAATGTGTTTTTGAAGTAAAGCTTTGATTTTTTCTTTCTTTTTCGAAAACTCATTTTGGGAGTCTGTTTTGATCCTGAATCAAAAGTAGTCAATATGGGTGTCGTTGGTTTTGTTTTGATGCATAGATTTCATATTTGATTTTTTAGTAAAGTGCGGTATTATTTGTGAAAAGTAAGGCAACGGGTTCAAGTGTAGCGGATCGGTTTCTTTCAAGATAGGTTATGGCTTAACTCTTTCAGACTGGACTGGATAGCAAATGATGATACAAAATTCATGATAAGAGTGAGAACTAATCATAAAAAATGGCTATTTATATGTTGTGCCCGTGTGGGGGCATATATGTGATGTAATTATCGAAATTGAGTTATTATGTGATATATGTGACCGTGTGGGGTCCTATATGATATTAATAGCCTTGCATACATGTGAATAATTGTATTGTGTTGTTAAGATGCTTAATATGGTACCATTGGTGTATTGTGATTATATTCATACTTTATTTGGCATTTGAGACATGTGAAAATTCATGGATGAAACTGCAATAATGGGTGAATATTGGCTCACATGATTGTGAAAATATATCACTATGGTTGGTTGTGAAAATACTCATTGTGATTGGTTGTGAGCATGACATCCTCATGTCATACTCATTCATGAAATATTGGTACCACTGTGGCAACATCTGAGAAACACTAGCAACACCTTTTTAAAACTTTCCCCAAAGGATGTGTCGGGGAGGAGATATTGTAATACCTTATAAAACTCTTTCCGAGAAATGTGTCAGAAGGGAGATATGAGATATGTGGATTGTATACGGGTTGACGAACCCCCATGGGTCCTACATCGAGAAGCTTTAGCGTCGTAGGTGTATACGGAGATTGTGCTTACTTGTTAAGGTACGCCGCGACAAAGCCATCATGACCTTTGTTTTTGGGTCGTGACAACTGTGATAAGATTCTGAATCCATGATCAATAGTTCCCTTGACATATCTTAGTATCCTTTTCACAGTTTGAAGATGTGCACTGTTGGGCATTGCATGAATTGACTTGCAATATTAAAAGCATGAGTGATGTCTAGTTCGGTAAGTGTTAGATATTGAAAGCTACATATCTGCTTAGTTGCCTCAATCGTGTTTTTACTATATCACTCCTAATTAATTATTATGGTCATCTAAGCATTACAAAATTAATAATATTTCAAAAAAAAAAATTAAAATCGATACAAAATGATATATCAACATAAAAAAATTTAATTGATTATCGAAATTATATTAGTGCCACATAAATTGAGATGGGACAGAGGAAGACATAAAGTAACATATATTATTTGAAAATAAGATTAAAAAAATATTGTAAATCACAATAACTAAGAACTTAATAAAGTAAATAAAAAATAATTGATTGACGAAATTTTATTTGTGCCACATAAATTGGGACAAAGAGAATATTCATATCTTATTGAAAAATTTTATAAAAAACATTAGAAAGTGCATAATTAACAACTTAAAAATTTAAAAGATATAATGTTTGACTCTCAAAATTTTATCAATCACTTAAATTGAAATAGAAGAAAAAGTACTATAAATCACAATAATTAAAAACTTAAATTATATTAATGATTGATTATCTAAATTCTATTTGTGTTAGATAAATTAAGATAAAAAATAACATATATTGGAATTGTGCTAGCACGGTCCTTCTATAGATAGAAGAAAACATTGGCAGCTACATATATAAATTCAAACTTATATCACTACTAAAAAAAATAGATTTTCAGACCACAAAAAAGTGATCAGTGTATGGTCGCAAAAAAAGCGATCAGATGTGGTTGTTGTTGTTGTAAATCTCATTTTGATCCTTGATTTAGAAAGTTGTAATTTCGGGTTTCGGGGATCAATTTTTTGAAAATGATATTTTTTTGAAAATCCGACTTCGCCAACGCGTCTGGAACGTCGAATTTAGTGTGGTTGCATAGTTCGTTTGCTTATATCGGACTCCAAACGAATTTTGAGCACCCCATCGAATACACATTAAACCAAAAAGACAAAAAATCAGCTTTTTTCTTCCGTTAGTGCAGAAAATCTGCACCATATATAGCAGTTTTTTGGCATATTTTTCTCATTTTTCATCTTGTTTCATGAGAGTTAAACCTTAAAATAGTGTAGGGCTTAAAGGTAAAGCTTGCGGGAGCTTGGGAAGCTAGATTAACAAATATTTCTTGATTTTATTATGGATTTATGGTAAGAATCCACCATTTTCTTAGTAATTTCTTGATAAATTTCTCAAAGGAAAAATTTCAGAGGTAGCAACTCTGTAGCCTTAATTATAAATTTTATAGCAACAGTTTCATAATTACGAAAAATAGCAAATTGTATTTTGTATTTAAGTAAAATGTTACTATATAAATACATATACAAATTGAATGGTAGTTCCTATTTTAATTCTCATCAGTTAGAGATAAATAAGAGAAGTAATCATCATTAATTTATGCTACATTTAATTATTATGATTCATTTTCCTAATATGACTTTTCTATTTCTCTTCTTTTTTTATCCTTTTCCATTTTTTTTCTATTTTTTTGTTTTCTTATTTTTTTTTTCCTTTCTCACATTTTTCTGTCTCTTTTCCTATTTTCGTTTCTTTTTTTGTCGTTTTATTTTTTTATTTTAATTTATTTTTCTTTTTCTTTTTTCTTTCTACTTTATTTTAACTCTTCTATTTCTCTTCTTTTTTTATCCTTTTTCAGTTTTTTTTCTTTTTTTTTCCACTTTCTTTTTTTTCTTTTCTCATATTTTTTTTTCTTTTTCTATTTTCGTTTTCTTCTTCTTCTTTTTTATTTTTTTATTTTTATTTATTTATTTATTTATTTTATTTTTACACTTATATTTCTAGGTTTTATTTCACTTTCTTCTTTTTTTCGATTTTCACTTCTTTTTCTTTGGATTTTTATTTTTTATTTTTTATTTTTTATTTTTTATTTTTTATTTTTTTTTACTCTTCTATCTCTTGTTTTATTTTTAAAAGATACATATCTATATCACATACACACATTCTAAAAATATACAAATTACATAGACATACAGATCTGCATATGTATTTACAGAAATATATATCTGACTCATGTGTATGTATAAACATATAGAACACAAAATCTCTATAACAAAAAGTGACATAATGCATTTGCCTAATTGCACTTGAACTACACATTTCTTCTTCATGATGTAGACATCAAAAATATTATTATGACGGAAAATATGCATCATCCATAAATACATATGCATTAATCATAAATACATGTGTTATTCATAAATAGATATGCATAACTAGAAAAATACATATGCATTAGTCATACATACATATGCACACTGAAAAAGTATATATGTATTATTCATAAATACATATGCATCTATAAAAATCTAAGCAGAACTAAAAATATATTTCCAAATCAATAAATATAGCATCCAGCCCTATAAAAACGTATGAATATCTAGAAAATACATATGTATTATTCAGAAATACAGATACATATCTTAAAAAATACATATGCATTAGTCATAAATACATATATGGTAAAATACATATGTATTATTCATAAATATATATGCATAACTAAAAAAATACATATGCATTACTCATAAATACATATGCACAACTGGAAAAATACATATTTTTTCTTTTCGTTTGACTTCCTTTTTTTCACATATTTTTGTACTTTTAGGAATTTTAGAGATGAAGATTTTCCCAATGTTTTTCATTTCATGATTTCTCTAATATTTTTCATCTTGTCACAATGCTTCAATCTCACTTCTTCTATGCTAACTTCTTTGTTCAACTAAATAGGAGTAGAAATCAACTTAACACATAACCCCACAATCTTTCAACAACAAAAAAATCACAAAAGCCTATCAAATAACGTAGAAAAGTTACAGCAGACCTCCCTCAAATAACATATCCCTCCATTATAGTAGACCTCCACAATCTTTCAACAAAAAAAATCACAACCCCCCCCCTCCCCAACACACACACACACAAAACAAAACGAAGAAGACAGATGAAGAAAAAAAATATGAAAAAATATAAATTATATGAAAAGATAACATGCAAATAATGTAAATATCAATTAACCTTATTTGATGGATCACAATTTTGAAAAAAAAAAAAAAAAAGAAATTGAAAAAAGTGGAGGAAAATAAGGGAGGGATTGAAAAAAGTGGAGTGAAAATAGGGGAGGGAATTGAAAAAAGTGGAGTGAAAATATGGGAGGGAATTGAAAAAAATAGAGTAAAAATATGGGAGGGAATTAAAAAAAGTAGAGTGAAAATATAAGAGAGAATTCAAAAAAGTAGAGTGAAAATATGGGAGAGAATTAAAAAAAGTAGAGTGAAAATATGGCAGAGAATTGAAAAAGTAGAGTGAAATTTGGGAGGAAATTGAAAAAAAGTGGAGCGAAATATAAAGAGAATTGAAAAAAGTAGAGTGAAAATAGAAAAAGATAGTAAAAGAGTAGGTGAAAACCACGCGCTTTTCAATATAATTGTTAAAATATTATATTACTTTTGCTATAACTTGTAATTTTGAGAAAGTGTTGTTATTTATTGTAATTAAGGTTTTAATTATGCTAGTTTTTGTAATTTTTCCTTTCTCAAAACCCCAAAAATCATAAGGCTTGATTTTAAACACCAATTTCACTCCTTTTCACTTGAATAATATTTTTATCTTATAATCAGTAGTTTTTCATCAATTTAAACTTCAAAACAACTTTGATTCTAGATTTTAACCCGAATTTCAAAGATTTTACCTGGTAAAGCTCAAAAATTATTTTTCTTGAATTTGAACCTCATTTTTTACTCGATTTTACTTGGGTTTTCAACCGTAGGTTCCTAAAATAAGGAGAAACATGTTTTTGAAGTAAATTTTGATTTTGCCCTTCTTTTCGAAAACCCATTTCGGGGTCCGTTTTGATCCCGAACCAAAAGTAGTCAATATGGGTGTCGTTGGTTTTATTTTGACGCGTAGATTTCATAGTTAATATTTTTAGTGGATCTTAGGATCATTCGTAAAAATTAAAGTTGTGGGTTTGAAGTATAGCGGACTGGTTTGAGCTTTTGAGTTAGGTTATGGCTTAACTCTTTCAGACTGGGATGGGTAGTAAATAATAGTACAAAATGCATGTTAAGGGTGGAACTAATCATGAAAAATGTTTATCTATATGTTGTGCCCGTGTGGGGGCCTATATGTGATGTAATTATCGAAATTGAGTTATTATGTGATATGCATGACCGTGTGGAATCCTATATGACATTAATAGTCTTGAATACATGTCAATAATTAATAGTCTATGTAATTGTCTTATCTTCTTTTACATGTATTTGTTGATCTTGTATATGCATGTTCTCCCTTGTTCTACTTATATGTGATATAATACATGCTTGTGTTCTATCTTAGTGTAATGTTATAATATATGTGATATATTAGAACTGTTAGTGCAAGCGGTGTGCGCTACCGTTGTGGGATATTTTCTGATTGCAGGTGATATGCTCTTAATGTATATATTTTGTATGCTTTATTTACTACTTTTCTTGATCAGCCTATGATACCTACTAAGTACAAGTGGACCGTACTCATGCCTACTGCTTCCTTTTGGTGCAGGTCCTAGCTCAAGTGCGCCTGAACTTACTTAACTCGAGCGACTGTTTGACCTTCCAAAGTAGCTGTTGGACATTCATGCATTCAAAGTTCACCTCTATCTTTCTACAGTAGTTATGTCTTTTTTAGTATTTAGAGACATACATTATTCCTTTGTGGTTATTTTTCTGATGTATTTGACTCTCGAATTGTATTAGTATTTCTTACACTATTGACACCTGATTTTGGGCATGATTGGTATTTTGAATAAGTTTTTTCCATATTGTTATGATTACTTTTATGGTTCGGCTTCGTTCTAGAATCCTTACTTTGGGATGTTTCTGTCTTTTCCTCTTTTTGTATCAGTTTGGGTGATAGTCTTACTTGTTAAGGTATGTCACGATAAGTTCTATCATGACCCCCCTTTTTGGGTCATGACAAATTGGTATCAGAGCAACCAGTTTTTATTGGTTTCAATGGTGTAATAATGAGATGTCTAATAAAGTCTTGTGGATCGGTACGTAGACGTTCGTATCTATCTTCGAGAGGATATAAAAAGTCTTTAGGAAACTTTTTTGATTTTATTCTTTATCATGTGAAGTTCTTTCATATCTTATGTTTTGAGTTATGTTTCACTCTTTCTGCATGGATGGTATGGCTTATACTACTATCAGTTGAGAGATACTGCGAGAGATTGGTAGAGATTATTTGTCGATTATAGGCCTGTTGATGCTCATGTGTTGTCATGGGATCAGTTTGCTGATACCAATCTGGAGAGATTCATGCCTTATATTTTGAGAGATCGGATGAGGGACGAGTTTGATCATTTAGAGTAGGGTTTTATGATAGTTGTGGAGTATAAGACACGCTTCCATGTCCTATTCAAATATTTCTATGATAGCATTTCCATCGAGTCTGAGAAGGTTTGAAAGTTTGTGAAGGGTTTAGAGGTTTTCACTTCAGTTGGCTACGTCTCAAATAGTTGTGTATGGGGTTTCTTTTCAAAGTATTATGGATTATGCTAAGATGACAGGGGATATTCTTAGTGCATCTCAGGAAGGCGCCAAGAAAGCACGAAGTTTTGGTTAGTTCAGGAGTCAAACCTATCGAGGTAGAGATTTTAGAGGTTCTCGTGGATACCATGGTAGGCCAGTGCAAGTGACTTTACAGAGTTTAGGTGGTGGATCTTCTAGTTCAGCAGTTTTGGGTAGCCGTTCGGGCCCAGTTGTACCTTCTTCTATTGAGGCTGGTCATAAAGGTTTCTATATGTGTGATGAGATTGGCCATGTGTCCAGGGACTGTCCCCGTTGGGTGATTCGGGCTACTCCTAATTCAACTGTGAGAGATAGGGGTTCTACTAGAGATGCGAGAGGTAAAGATGGTGGAGCCTGTGGTGGTGGTCGTTGGGCCACCCAGGCAGTTCATGGTCGTGGTCAGTGTTATACTATACCAGCTAAACCTGAGGCAGAGGCTTTTAATGTTGTGATTAAAGGTATCGTCCCCATTTATTTTAGACCTGCATCTATATTATTTGATTTTGGATCAACTTTCTCCTATGTGTCTATATATTTTGCTTTAGGTTTTTATTCTGTTAGTGAGCCTCTTGTCATGCCTATTCGTGTATCTACCCTGGTAGGTGATCCTTTAGTGGTAGATCGGGTACATCGATCTTGTGTTGTGACTTTTGTCGGACGTGAGACTTTGGTAGATTTGTTTGTATTAGATATGGTCGATTTTGATTTTATTTTGGGTCGGGATTGGTTGGCTCCTTATCATATTGTCTTAGATATTTTTTATAAGATTGTGACTTTAGCTTTGCCAGGTGTGCCAAAGATAGCTTGGAAGAATGCACTCCATTCAGGTCCTAAGAGAATTATATCTTTGTTCAGGCTTGTAAATTGCTTGAACGGGGATATTTATCTTACTTGGCTTATATTCATGACACCAATGTTGTATCATCTCCTTTCTTGGATTTTGTCCGTGTTATCTGTGAGTTTATGGATGTGTTTTCTATGGACTTGCCTAGTAAGCCTCCAGATCGAGATATTGATTTCGCTATTGATGTTGAGCTGAGCACCAAGCCCATTTCTATTCCTCCTTATAGGATAACCCCAGCAGAGTTGAAGAAACTGAAGGATCAGTTGTAGGAGTTGTTGGATAAGGGATTAATCCAACCTAGTGTGTCATCTTGGGGTGTGTCTGTCTTGTTTGTGAAGAAAAAGGATGGGTCTATACAAATGTGTATTGATTATCAACAGTTGAATAAGGTGACGGCTAAGAATAAGTATCTTATTCTTCGAATTGATGATTTATTTGATCAGTTTCAAGGTGTTGTGGTATTTTTAAAGATTGATTTGAGGTACAGTTATCACCAGTTAAGGATTAGAGCTTCGGATATTCCGAAGATAACTTTTCATACTCAATATGGTCATTATGAGTTCTTGGTCATGTTCTTTGGGTTGACCAATGCCCATGCCGCGTTCATGGAGTTGATGAACCGAGTGTTTCGTTCGTATCTTGACTTTTTTGTTATTGTATTTATAGATGATATCTTGGTGTATTCCAAGAGTGAGGTTGAGCATGAGGAGAATTTGTAGATTGTGCTTCAGAGATTAAGGGATGAGAAGTCGTATGCTAAGTTCTCTAAGTGCTAGTTTTGGTTGGAGTTTTTTTCTTTCTTGGGTCATGTAGTGACTAAGAAAGGTATTATAGTTGAACCATCCAAGGTTGCAGTGGTTCATGATTGGGCTAGACCTACTTCGCCCACTGAGATTCAGAGTTTTGTTGGCTTGGCAGGTTATTATCGGTGTTTTGTTGAGGGTTTTTCATCCATTGCAGCTTCATTGACAAAGTTGACCCAGAAGAAGATTTCTTTTCAGTGGTCCGATGCTTGTGAGGTAAGCTTTCAAAAGCTTTAGGATTTGTTGACTTCAGCTCCTATATTGGCTTTGCCCAAAGAGGGCGTGGGCTTTACCGTCTTTTATGATACTTCAGGTGTTAGGTTAAGTGTTTTGTATATGCAGGAGGGCAAGGTAATTGTATATGTGTCTCGTCAGTTAAAGCCTCATGAGAGGAATTATCCTACCCATGATTTGGAGTTATGTACAGTTGGGTTTGCCTTGAAGTTGTAGAGGCACTACTTGTATGGAGTTCGTTGTGAGATCTTCTTAGATCATTATAGCCTTCAGTACTTCTTCACCCATCAAGATCTTAATATGAGGCAGCATCTTTGGCTTGAGTTGCTTAAGGATTATGACTTGAATATTTCTATCATTCGAGAAAGGCTAATGTGGTTGTGGATGCCTTGAGTTAAAAGTCGACTAGCATAGATAGCTTGGCATATCTTTTGACCCAGGAGAGGCTTTTGGCCTTAGAGGTTCAGTCTTTAGCTAACTAGATGGTTAGGCTCAATATTTTGACACGTGGATGTATTTTGGATTTTGTGGAGGCTAGATCTTTCTTGATGAAGCAAATTTGACTCATCAGTTTGATGATATTGGATTGAGGTTGATTCGAGATAAGGTGTTAAGTGGTGAGGCTAAAGAAGCCTCACTTAATTCAGATGGAGTTTTGAGGATTGGGGGCCGAGTTTGTATGCCGAGAGTGGGTGATTTGATTAGGCTGATCTAGGAGGAGGCTCATTGTTCCAGATATTCTATCCATCCAGGTGTGACTAAGATGTATCGTGATTTGAGGCAGCATTACTGGTGGGGTGGTATGAGGTGAGATATAACAGATTTTATGGCTTGCTGCCTATGTTATCAGCAAGTGAAAGCCGAGCATATGAGACCTTGTGGGTTGTTTCAGAGGTTACCCATTCCTGATTGGAAGTGGAATGGATCATCATGGACTTTGTGACTGGTTTGCCTTGTACACCTCATGGTTTTGACAGTGTTTGGTTCATCGTGGATCGATTGACCAAGTTATATTTTTTATTCCAGTTCAGGTCTTGTTCAGTGCTAAGAGGTTGGGTCGTATCTATATTCGTGTGATTGTTCATCTGCATAGTGTGCCGGTGTCTATTATTTCAAATCGAGATTTTGTGTTCACATCTTATTTTTTAAAGACTTTTTAGGATGAGTTGGGTACTCGAGTTGATCTTAGCACAACATTTTATCCCTAGACTGATGGCCAGTCAGAGCAGACTATCCAGGTTTTGGAGGATGCTCCACGCATGCGTAATGGATTTTAGTGGCCAGTGGGAACAGCTCTTAGCTTTAGCAGAGTTTGCATATAATAATAGCTACCATTCCAGTATTGATATGGCTCCTTTTGAGGCATTATATGGTAGGCGTTATCGTTCCCCAGTAGGTTGGTTTGATATTTCAGAGGTATGACCTTGAGGTACGGACTGCTTCGTAAATCTTTGGATAGAGTTTGGGTCATTCAAGGTAGACTTAGAGTGACTCAGAGTAGCTAGAAGTGCTATGATGATCGTAGACTTCGTACCTTGTGATCTGGTATTGACGGTCGTGTTTTCCTACGAGTTTCGCCCATAAAGGGTGTGATGAGGTTTGGGAAGAATGGAAATCTTAGCCCTAGGTATATTGGTCCATTTGAGATTTTTCGAACTGTTAGTGTTGTGGCTTACTAGTTGGCTTTTCCCCTGATCTATCAGCTGTTCATCCAGTTTTTCATATTTGTATGCTTCACCATTACATTCTAGATGAGTCTCATATTATTTGTTAGGAGTTAGTTCAGTTAGATGACCGGTTGTTATTTGTTGAGGAATCGATCACCATTTTAGGTAGGGATATTAGGCGGTTGCACTCTAAAGTGATCCATGTGGTTAAGGTGTAGCGGCGACATCGACTTGTAGATAAAGCTACTTGGGAGGTCGAGTTTGATATGTGTAGTTCTTATCCTCATCTCTTTATTGATTCAAGTATTTCTTTGCCCTTAGTTTGAGGACAAACTAGATTTTTCGTGGTGGATGATGTAACGACCTAAAAATTTGATGAAATATATAAAATTTATGATTTTGTGTGATTTGATTATTTTACCCCTCCCCGTAGTTGCATTATGGTATTTCTGGGGTGTGGGAGTGATTGGCATGATTTTTGATGTATCTTGGTATCATTTATGCGATATTGTGGTTTTTGATAGCTTCGAGAGCCTTATTTTGAACTTATGTGGATATCTTTTGATTCGTGTGATGGATGGCCTAACGGACTACACTAGTGGCTCAGGAATATCATTTTTAGTCTAGGTAGACCTTTGATTTGGGTCCTGGTGCACTTCGGGCTCATTACGACCTATTGGTCAGAAAGTTGAAAAATTAGAAATATGGCTTTGTGATCCACATTTGGTTGAAACGACCTCGAATTGAAAATCCAACTCGCCAGCTGATCCAAAATGTTGATTTTAGGGTGTTTGCATGTTTGGTGTGATTTTACGGCTTTTAAATCTCATTTTGGGAGTTCTGTGCGATAGGAAGGTACCCCCGAAGCTTAAAGGTAAGTTCTACGGAGTGGCAGTCCGACCAGCTATGTTGTATAGAGTGGAGTGTTAGCCAGTTAAGAACTCCCACATCCAAAAGTTGAAGATGGTAGAGATAAGGATGTTGCGATGGATGTGTGGCCAGAGGAAAGATAGAGTGAGGAATGAGATTATTAGGGAGAAGATGAGAGTGGCTTCGGTGGAGGATAAGATGTGGGAAGTGAGGTTATGTTGGTTCGGGCACGTGATGAGGAGGGGCTCTGATTCTTCAGTGCGGAGGTGTAAGACTCTGGCTATGGATGGTTTTAGGCGGGGTAGAAGTAGGCCGAAGAAATATTGGAGGGAGGTGATAAGGCAGGATATGGAGCGGTTACAACTTACGGAGGACATAACCCTTGATAGGAAGTTGTGGAGGACGCGAATTAGGGTAGAGGGTTAGGGGGTGGGAGTGCGTCGAAAATAGTAGGGGAATGTTCTTTATTTGTGTCGGAAGTTTCTTGTTTGTGGTGTTAAGTGATTGTTTGTGGTTTCGGATAGATAGTTTTAGTGTTATCTTGTTGTTGTAGTATTATCTTATGGCTAGCGATGCTAGTTTATTTTGCATATCGTACTAGTTTATATACATATGTATTTTGTGTTTGTTATATTGCTATTGGTCCTAAGCCGGGGAGGGTCTATCGGAAATAGCCTCTCTACTTCACCTGAGGTAGTGGTATGGTCTGCATACACTCTACCCTCCCCAAACCCCACTAAGTGGGAATACACTGGGTATTTTGTTGTTGTTGTTGTTGTTGTAAATCTCATTTCGATCCTCGATTTAGAAAGTTGTATTTTCGGGTTTCGGGGAGCAACTTTTTGAAAATGATGTTTTTTCAAAATTTGACTTTGCCAACGCGTCTGGAACATTAAATTTAGTGTGGTTGCATAGTTTGTTTGCTTATATAGGACTCCGAATGAATTTCGGGCACCCCATCGAAGTTCACATTAAACCAAAAAGGAAAAAAATCAGCTTTTTCCTTCCATTAGTGCAGAAAATCTGCACCATATATAGCAGTTTTGGGCTTTTTTTATCATTTTTTATCTTGTTTCTTGAGAGTTAAACCTTAAAATAGTGTGGGAGCTTAAAGGTGAAGCTTGTGGGAGCTTGAAAAGCTAGATTAATATATATTTCTTGATTTTACTACGGATTTAAGTTAAGAATTCACTATTTTCTTAGTAATTTCTTGATAAATTTCTCAAAACTCCAAAAATCTTAGGACTTGATTTTAAACCCTAATTTCACTTCTTTTCACTTGAATAATATCTTTATCTTATAATTAGTAGTTTTTCATCAATTTAACCTTCAAAACAATTCTGATTCTTGATTTTAACTCGGATTTCAAAGATTTTACCCGGTAAAGCTCAAAAATAATTTTTCTTCAATTTGAACCTCATTTTTTACTCGATTTGACTTGTGTTTTCAATTGTAGGTTCCTAGAAATAGGGGAACATGTTTTGAAGTAAAGCTCCAATTTTGCCCTTCTTTTTTTAAAATCCGTTCTGGAGGTCTGTTTTGAGCCCGAATCAAAAGTAGTCAATATGGGTGTCGTTGATTTTATTTTGACACGTTGATTTTATATTTGATGTTTTTAGTGGAGTTCGGGATCGTTCGTGAAAATTAAGGTTGTGGGTTTGAAGTGTAGCGGATCGATTTCGACTTTTGAGCTTGGTTATGGCTTAACTCTTTCAGACTGGGCTGGGTAGTAAATAATGGTATAAAATGCATGTTAAGGGTGAGAATTAATCATGAAAAATGGCTATTTTTGTGTTGTGCCCGTGTAGGGGCTTAGATGTGATGTAATTGTCGAAATTGAGTTATTATACGATATACGTGACCGTGTGGGATCCTATGTGATATTAATAGCCTTGAATACATGTAAATAATTATATTGTGTTGTTAAGAGGCTTATATGGTACCATTAGTGTATTGTGATTATATTCATATTTTATTGGCATATGAGACATGTGGAAATTCATGGTGAAACTGAAATAATTAGTGGATATTCGCTCAAGTGGTTGTGGAAATAAATCATTGTGGTTGGTTGTGAAAATATATCTTGAGGTTGGTTGTGAAAATATATCTTGTGGCCGGTTGTGGAAATATATCATGTGGTTGGTTGTGGAAATATATAATGTGGTTGGTTGTGAAAATACTTATTATAATTAGTTGTGAGCATTACATCCTCATATCATACTCATTCATAAAACATTGGTACCACTGTGGCAACATCTGAGAAACACTGGCAACACCTTTTTAAAACCCTCCCTGAGGGATGTGTCAGGGAGGAGATATTGTAACACCTTATAAAACCTTTTTCGAGGGATATGCCGAAAAGGAGATACGAGATTTGTGGATTGAATACAGGTTGATGAACCACCCATGGATCCTACGTGCGGAAGTTTTAGCTTCGTAAGTATATACAGGGATTGTGTGATAATCCCGGAGGTTGTGCGACGACCTCGTGCATCATCATCATCGTCATCATCATCATCATCATCATATACATTACACTTTATTGTGTTTAGATTGTGTTGTATTGCCATAATGACTTGTCATCTATGTAATTGTCTTATCTTCTTTTACTTGTATTTGTTGATCTTGTATATGCATGTCTCCCCTTGTTCTACTTATATGTGATATAATGCATGCTTGTGTTCTATCTTGGTGTGATGTTATAATATATGTGATATATTAGAACTATTATTGCAAGCGGTGTAGGCTGGCGTTGTGGGATATTTTCTAATTGCAGGTGACGTGCCCTTAGTGTATATTTTGTATTTTTTATTTACTACTTTGGTTGATCAGCCTATGATACCTACTGAGTACAAGTGAACCGTAATTATATCTACTGCCCCCTTTCGGTGCAGGTCCTAGCTCGAGTGTGCCTCAACCTGCTTAGCTCGAGCGATTGTTGGACCTTCCAAGGTAGCGGTTGGATATTCATACTCATCCGAAGTTCACCTCTATCTTTCTATAGTAGTTATGTCTTTATTAGTATTTTGAGACAGATATTATTCCTCTGTGGTTATTTTTCTAATTTATTCGACTCTCGGGTTGTATTAGTATTTCTTACACTATTGACACCTGGTTTTAGGCATGATTGGTATTTTGAATAAATTCTTTTCGTGTTGTTATGATTATTTATATGGTTCGGCTTCATTCTAGAAGCCTTACTTTGGGATGTTTCTGTCTTTTTCTCTTTTTGTATTAGTTTGGGTGATAGGCTTACTTGTCAAGGTACGCCGCGACAAGTGTTATCATAACCCCCATTTTTGGGTCGTGACAATTATACCATTAATTTATCAAAGTATATAATACGTTGTGTATGGGGTAATTATATACTAATGTATATGTGATGTATATTCTACGTATATAATTAGAACCTGATAGTCGATAGTAAGTGTTATATATATACATATATATGTGTATGTGTATCTCGTATATTGCAATAGGTTAAAAGTTATGACTGGACGTATCCAAGTATATATTGAATAATTTGTTTTAAAACGATTGAAGTAATAGTATATTGTAATACGTTGAAGTTATATTAGTGTAAGTTAATCAAATTAATCGATAACTCATCAAAGCATGTATGAAATACGTTGCATTACAAGGTAATTTACTCGTGTATGTGATGTATATACTACATATGTAGAACCCGATAGTCGATAAAGTATGTGTGTATGTGTGTATATATATACGCACGTGCATATGTGTGTATCATGTAGTGATGTATGATGTGTGTAGTCAAAAGCTAACTAATGTATCCAATTATATATTAAATAGGTTGATATCATACAATCAATCGATCGAGGTAATAATATTCTGTTCAATTTATGATAACGTAAGATAAACTAACAGATAATTCATCTGAGTATATATGAAACACATTGCATTATGGAGCAATATATTCATGTATTTGATTTATATAATATGTAGTAGAATCTGATAGTCGATAGTATGTGTATGTAGATATGTATATATATATGTATGTATATATATATATATATGTATGTATGTATGTACGTACGTATGTATGTATGTATATCTCATATAGTGTTGTACGTATTAGTACATAGTCAATTAAAATCCAACTAAATATATCCAGTTATATATTAAATATGTTGATATTATACGGTCGATCGAGGTAATAATATACTGTTGAAGGTATATATAATGACATAAGTTAAACTAATCAGTAATTCACCTGAGTATATGTGAAATATAATATGTTGTATTATGAGATAACGTACTTGTGTATGTGATGTATATAATATGTATTTCGAAGATGATAGTCAATCGAATATATGTATATACGTATATATTGTAAAGTGATGTACAAAGTAATCAAAATCTAGCTAATTGATTTATATATCCAAGTATTTCAACTAATACGTTGATTCATACCATTGGGGAAATATACTACTTGTGTTAATGTATACCAAAGGAATACTGTTGAAGTTATAATAACGTAAGCTAATTAACCGATAATTCACTTGATTAATACGTTGCATTACGTGGTATATAATATCGTATTTAAAAGCTAATTAATCAAAAAATTATCCTAATTTACGAAATGTAGTGATATTATTATACGATTTAGGAAATATACTACTCGTGTTTATGTAATGTAAAGTAACTAATTATCCGATTAATATATACATTGCATTAAATTATTTGGATGTTATTATAAATATTATATAATTTATTAATTTTTTTATTTTTTAATAAAAATCGACCACAAGTGGCCATTTTTCAAATAATTATTTTTAAAAAATATATAAATCGACTACTCATGGTCGATTTTCTAAAAAAAAATTAATATCCGACCCAATCCAAACCTATACCTAACCCAACCCATTTTGATTACCCCTTTACTATATTATACAAGTGTCTTGAAGCAAACACGAAATCAGTTATCCCGCTAGCTATTTGGTAGAGAAACATAATACCTTAAATAGACCAAAGGGAGATACATAAGTAAAATTATGTATTCAAAAAATTATTTGTGAATGTAAATGATTGTTTGAAGAAAAAAAAAGGATTTAGGTAATTAATAAAGGGCAAAATTCAGAAATAGCATACTTAGCTCCTTAATTATGAGTTTCATAGCAAAAGTTTCATAATTACATAATATAGCAAGTTGTATTTTATATTTTTGCAAACTATTGCTACAAAAATACAAATACATATGATTTTTACTGCCCTTATGATCGATATGTATTTTATATTTTTGCAAACTGTTGCTACAAAAATACAAATACATATGCTACAAAATGTAATTTGATAAAAGTGTTGCTATTTTTTGTAATTTAATACTTAAGTATGTTACATTATGTATTTTTTCCATTAATAAAAAAGGTGAAAATTTTGTGTCATTTAATAAAGATAAGTTGTGGTGTTATGTAGTTTTTCATAAACTAGATAATAAAGGGCCCGTATACGGGCCCAATATTACAATTTTAAATATATTTATAGCTATTTAATTAGTTTTTTAAGAAAAAAATAATCATTAATATTTTGAATAAACGCAATAGAAATTGTAAGTAGAAATCACACTGTATAATTGTAGACACTTAATTTTTTTCCTCCACGACTAAATTTAATCCTGATGTGAAACAAGATTATAGAAGCAAGATAGTAATTAAAGATAGAAAATAAAGAAAGATAGACACAATTAGATTCAAACAATCAAGAGATGTAATGGAGAAACTAACCAAAACACCCCTTAACTGGGAATCAAAAGGCACTTAATCTATTAGAATCCTCAAGAAGGTAGCAACCTTACTTGCAAATTCTAGGACAATCGTTGAAAAATCAACAAGGGGTTTTCAAGCTAAAGGAGGCACAAATATTCAATATTCCAAAACTAGTGGTTCAACCCTAATGTCTAACTATTTATACTAAGGGTTTAAAGAAATAAGAAAAGACCAAATTGCCCTTCACTTAAATTACAAACTAATTTAAATGGTAGACACGCTTAGTATATTAAATATCTTCAAGTCATTCATATTGGAGCCTTCCAAAGATTTTATCTTCATCCATAAAGCTTGATATGCTTGAAGGTCCTTAGCTTGACTTCTTGTGAAAGACCTTCTTAAAGTAGTGTCACTTTGATGTACATCACATCCCGAATCAAAGATCGTCTAAAATAAAAGACTATTTTTCTACCAATCGAGTCGAACTACAAGCAGTCTAGTTTCCTGAGTCGTACAGATTTGTAGGCTGGGCACTTTGTTGAAAACTCAACTGTACGACTATCAGATTCTACTACATATTATATTAACCAAATCTCTTTATTCTCCAACTTTTTGGTTTTACCAAAAACTTCAAAACCGAGATAGCCGGTGAATTTTTTTAAAATCGTGCTCTAAATCAAGCTTTATGAACTACAAGTGGACTAAATTCCCATGTAACCTGAGATATGTAGGAAACATGATACCGAGGTCCGTCCATAACTCTACGAAACTCGTGCAAAAATCAACCTCTTTTAGATTCGAATTTGTGGAAGGGCAAAAATTAGAACGTCAACCTTCCTTTGCCCAGGGTTACTTGCATCCACCCTACCCAAAGGGAGGGGGCAATTGTTGACACATAATTTTTGTCCTCCACGACTAAATTTAATCCTGAGTTTCTTCTATTTTAAATAAAATCAAAATATTTATTGCATCCGAATAAAAACTTTTCAAAATATTTCTTGTACATAATTTTTGTCATTTTAAGTAGCGATTATATATTATCGTGTTCAATTATACGAGATTATATAATTCGATTACTTAAATATTTATTCTATGGAATATTGAATTTCAATCGAGGTTTATCTTGAAAATAAATTCAAATGATTAAAATCTTGATTTAAATGTAATTTGTTCTTAAAAAAATAATTTATTTGGAGAAATACTCGTTTGATTTTATTAAAGCAAAAAACCCAGATTAAAAGAAGTATTAATTCGTATCGAATTTCAATTTAATTTAGCCAATCTATTAGATTTGGCCATAATTGAAATCAAATTGGCCATAATTGCAATGCAATCCATCAATTGATTTTTAATTTGATCAAAATTAAATAAATATGGCTAAATTTTAAATTTCAATTGGGGTTATATTTTAAATAACCCCCAAATTGCCAAAAACTTGCATAACTTCTACCCAATTTCCATCAAAAATAATTTTAAAAATTGTACTACATTGTACAATTCCCTCCAACTTTGTCTTTTTCCAATTTTGAAATTCAAAAATTGAACTACATTGTACAATTTCCCCCAACCTTTTCTTTTTTCCAAATTCAAATTTTGAAATTCAAAAATTGTATTACATTGTACAATTTCCCCCACTTATCTTCCACCTCACTTTATCTTCAATTTTTAAAACTTCAAAAACACCCCTAAATATTTTTTTCTCCCACATTGGTGGATAAAAAGAATGAAATCCACATTCTTTCCTGTAAATACTACCATTATTTTGGTAGAAAGACCAAGTCTCAAAGCCTTAAAGAATTGAAAAGTTTTTGAGCAAATAGTTGAAAATTTTTTAAGAAAAAAAAAAAGTCCAAAAGAAAAAAAAAAAAGCTTTGAGCAAAGAATAGTTTTTATTTTTAAAAAAAAAAAATCTTTTAATTCGTGGGTTAGTTGAAGTTCTCGAGTTGAACAATTTTCGGTGGTAATCAAGACTCCGAAGAAAGTTTGTAGTCTCATTTTGCTGCCCCAAAAAAGGTAAGCACACATTTCTCTTTTTTTTAGTTTTATTATCATTTTCTTCTTCATCTTTTTCTTCTTCGTAGTTCGTAGTTATAATTTTGTTTGCTTGGATTGTTTGTTGTCGACGGCCTTGAAGGTCATAGGACGTTGTGATATCAATATTGTGGTTATTTTCATGTTCATGGTATAAAAATGAGCTAGCAATAGTTGTACATGCCTTTTTAACTTTATTCTTTGATTATTAAAGATAAAATTTTGATCTTTGATCAAAAGATGTACTCATGTCATGTTTAAATTCATTTTTGACGAATATATTTATTTTTTGCATGAAAAGTTGTTTCTTTTATGTTGAAAAAATAGTTACTATTGTTTGTTTCGCCTTAATAAAAATTTAATAAAAATAGTAATTGATTAAATCAATAATTTGTCATTTGCTTGTTAATTATTTTAAGGGATTTCCAAAATCCTCATATAAGATATGAAGTGCAAGCTTTATGTTCCATCTACGATGCTTATTCCTCTCTTTTATTGCATGTTTTTTAATTTGTCAAAATAATGTGAAAGTTCGAATTTTTGTGGCTAAATAGAATTATTTAGATATTTTCGAGTCATGCATAGTATGATTGTGAAATGATATTTCACTTTTAGAAATGCTAAACTTTTATTCTAATTTTCTTACTCCCTTTAAATTGTTATATATGCTCTTTGTGAATGTAAAGATTTGATTCGTGTCTCTCCTTGATTCATAAAATCAAAAGAGAATCAATGATGTCTTAGAAAGGTAAATCATAGGCCATTACACGTTTTTTCATAAAATATTGATTGTAATTTAGATGTATGAATTTTCATTAATGTCGCCTTAATTGAAATTTAAAGATTCTCTTTCTTGAAAAGCTAACCTTATTTTCTTTTGTTATATATATTAGTGTATATGTTTGTTCAATTTTAGAAGTCATGAGTATTTTTCTTGTTGCCTCATCCCTTTACTTTCGCAAGCTTACGTTGTTTGTTTCTCGTATTAATTCATTGAATATGACCTTCTTCCTTTTACCTTTATTCATTCTTAATATGAATATAAATCACGAGGCATGCAAGTGGATATCTTTGCTTTGTGTTTTATCTATTGACTCTCACTCTTGTTATACGTGTGCAAGTATGCATATCATTGTAACTCAAAAATAAATTCTTGATATTTTCTTTTGCTTTAAAATATGTAACTATTATGCCTTGAACGTATATTAATTTCCTTATCTTTTCTTTGCATGCAAAAAATATCTCGATTCCAAATGGACTCCTCCCCTCTTGCATTTCGTAATGGGCCAATGAGGCTCACCTCTTCGAGTCAAGTACGAAGTATAAACCCAAGGTCCACTACATAGCATGTGGGTGCTAGAAGATAGACGAAGAAGAAAAATGAGTCAAAACCTATTGATGAGGTCACTAAGAGACTTGAAAAGTCTCAATTTTTATTATTGTCTTCTTTTTATTTATTTATTTATTTATTTGAGCGTCGAAGCCAAAGTTGTATTTTAATACAGGTGAGGCGGATTTTGGTCCTCAAAGGTCCAAAAATTAACTTAGGATAGGATGTGGGCCGAAAACCCAATATGTAGATTAGGACAGGTGATGATAGGCCGAAAGCTCAAATTAGATTAGGAAAGATTTATTGATTTGGGCCTAAAAGCCTAAATCTCGTAATTTCCCCCTACCCCACTTTCTATGCTTATTTGCTATTTATTTTCTTAGACTTGGTTAAATTCCCTGCTAAGTCGTCAAAATTAATTTTATACAAGTTTTTTCGTAAATCACTTTCTTTTCAAAAACCAATTTTTCTTTTTTCAAAGTTAGTCAAAGGTGATTTTCAAATAGTTCGGATAACCACAAGTTAGCGGACATTTTAGGTGCCTTAAAAACCTTCCTAAAATGTTAATAAGAACCTCTTACCCGGAATTTTCTTAAAAGCCTAAGTCTTTTTTCTGTTTTGTGACTTAGGACTTTATTTCAAAAAGTTTTCTTAATTTTTTTTCAAATAAATTAACTGGCGATTCTAAAAGTCAAAATTTCTGCAAAACAATAATAAAATATAACTTCTTATTTTTATAAAATTAAATAATAGTTTACAACTTATTCAAGTTTTCATAATTAAAATTACAAATTCATATACTCTAATGCGGATTTTAACATTAGGTCTAACACATTCTTTTAGATTAATCAACTACTTTTAGAGTTTTTCTTTTTCTTCTTTATTTAAAAACCATACAAGAGAGTTGGTTAAATTATAAATATCTATTTATTAACATTTTCTTATAGAACCATACGAAGCAATAAAAGATACTAATTCATATATAAATTGATTTTAAATATATTTAAATTCATTTTATGGGTGTTTAAAAGACGAAAATAAGGACCTACTCGATGAACGTTTTAATAATTCATAACATTAAAGGATTGCAATTATGTCTTGTCTTATATACATCAAAAAGAGGAGACCAATTTAATATAGCAAGCAAGAAATTTCTTTTAAAGTGATTTGTCTACCTGTTGAGGAATTTACAACCTCAAATAAAGAGAATCAAAAGAATTAACAAAAGTTAACATGATTAAGGTAGTTAATATTATATTTTTAAATAAGTTGTTTAAAATAATTTTAACATGTGATTAGTAAATAATTATGTTTTCATATATTATATGTATTGTAAATCTTTGTAAAGAAATGTATTATATGAAATTATGGAGGAATCGCTTATTGTGTTTAATAGCTAAACGTCTATTCAATATTTATGAGTATTTTTTGTTATTTTATTATAATATAGTAATAATTACTTTATGTAATTAAATGAGTGGCCAAAGTTATTTTACCTTTTTATCTTTTGTGAAACATATGTGAGTATTTGCACATCCTCCTAAAAATTACATTTCCCGTTATTTCAATTTATATCATTTTGATAAGGCATCAAAGTTTCAATAGATGAAAAAACCTTGCAATGTTTTAA
This sequence comes from Capsicum annuum, assembly GCF_002878395.1. Taxonomy (NCBI): domain Eukaryota; kingdom Viridiplantae; phylum Streptophyta; class Magnoliopsida; order Solanales; family Solanaceae; genus Capsicum; species Capsicum annuum. The sequence continues at coordinate 213,686,112 of NC_061113.1, forward strand.
ATTATCTTTAAAATAAATAAACTTTAAATAGAAGAGAATACCTTTGTGGATTTTTTGACAAATAAATGAAATTCAACATGACTAAAATATTGATAATGCTATAAAATACTAACCAAATAAAATTGGCAATCTTCTTTAGATTAGAACTGATTAAAAAGAAAAATATATCTTCTGAATTGAGACATAGGACATATTAAAATAGTCATTCTGATATAATACATTTAGTTTTTTAATTACATATTAAAATAGACTAATAGTCGAGGTATGTGAAATCCATGTGAAAGGTTACGTCATTGGTGACATTGAAAATATTATAATGAAATGACCATTATATTTAATTTTTTTCCATTTAAAATAGAGTTGTAGTGGGATTCATATAAAAAATTACACGAAACTATTAAAAAATTATTTAAAAAATATTATACTCTTGATTATATTTTGTAAGTGTTACCTTAAACATAAATTAGTTATCCATAATTTGAAGAGAAAGCTCTTCTGGACACCACGATTGAAAAAAAATAAATGAAACAAATTTAAGATATATTTTCTCTTTAAATTTAAAATTATTCTTCTCATTTGATTCAAATATATTATTTTAATTTATATTTAATAAAACAATTATCACATAAATTCTTATATATCTATATCTATAATCTATAGTATATTAAAAGTGTGAAGGCCTTGAAAGGAAGCCTTGAAGTAACTGGTAAATTTGTTGCCATGTGACCAGGAGGTCACGGGTTCAAGTCTTGGAAACAACCTCTGGCAGAAATGCAAGGTAAGGCTGCGTACGATACACCCTTGTGGTGGGGCCCTTCCCCGGACACCGCGCATAGCGGTAGCTTTAGTGCACCGGGCTGTCCATGTTTTATTAAAAGTGTGAAGGCCCTTATAAAAGTGATTTGAACTTTTTGTCTTTAATTAAAAGACTCTCCTTTAGACAAAACTGTTTTTTCACTATTTTCTTTAATTTATTATTTAATTATTTTTATTATATTAATTACACCCTTAAAATGTATGGGACTCCTAAAATATATAGAAGGAGAATCAATTAATATTTTTCTTTGTACTGATCAATTAGAAAAATACTCCTAAAATAAGATAGAAAAATACTCTTAAAATAGGACTCCATTAAGGAAATACTTCTATAAATATTGAGATGCACGTTAAATTAGAGAAGAAACTGATTTACTTATTAAAAAAATATGATTGATGCTCATCTAACTTGATTTAGTTGCATGTCTAAATTGATGGATGCTTAACTTTCTAACCTCGACTTCTTCACTATTTTTGTCAACATAATAGAATTCAACGTGCGTGTGTGTATGTATGTATGTATGTGTGTGTGTGTGTGTGTGTGTGTATATATATATTCTTTGTTTTCATTCAAGTCATTCTTTAGTGTCAAAATTTTCACTCAGACAAGAATTATTTTCATTAAAATTGAAGCTTTGTGATCACTATTGTATTATTTTGTTGTAGTTTACAGGTTGTAGATGAATTTACAGGTGGTAGATAAATGTCGGTCGGCTTTGAGGAATTTTTTTAGGTAAAGGTTAGGTTTAATTGTATTATTTTTAGATCTCTGTTTTGAGATTTTTTCTTTGGTGTAAAGGTAAAGTTTAGTTGTATTATTTTGATATCTCTATTGTCGTATTATTTTGTTGTAGTTTACAGGTGGTAGATGAGTGTCGTTCGGCTTTGAGAATTTTTTGTGTAAAGGTTAGATTTTATTATATTGTTTTGATGTCTCTACCACCATATTATTTTGTTGCAGTTTATAGGTGGTAGATGAATATCGATCGACTTTGGGAATATTTTTTGGTAAATGTTAGGTTTAATTAAATAAATTCTCCAAAAGATGCTGAATTAAATTATTGTATTCATCTTTATTATTTAAACAAATATCCTATTTAGTGTAATGACTGAACTTAATAAAGTGAGGTACACGCGCAAGGCGCGTACACCTAAACTAATCATAATAAAGTATGAACAAGACGCACTACTTAAATTACTTTTTAAGGTTTAACAAATTATATTTTAAAACTATTTTTGATATCGTGGAAAAGTTCAACTTAAAACTGTTTTTGAATGTTGTGAATTGTGGATAGATGAACGCCTTGTAGATGTTTATTTCTCCGTCCATTTCAAAAATAAATACCCATTTTTTTAAAATTTATTTTAAAAAGGATGAATTTTTCTTTTTGTGGCAATACTTTAATTTCAACTTTCTACGTATCATGCTAAGAACCACAAGATAAAGGATATTTTGGTACATTTGAATACTTTAATTTATGACCACAAGACGCAAAAAAATTCTTTATCTTTTTAGACTCCATGTCAAGTTAAAATGGGTCATTCTTTTCTAAATAAAGGGAGTAATATAATTTTTTATTTTTATTACTCTATAAAATAACTACTTAATTTACTCACGCTTCGCGCGGCCATAAAAATATAAATAATTTATTAAATAATATATAGATAGATTCTTATATGAAAAGAATATAAAATTTAAAATAAAAAGAAAAAAATAATTGCACCAACTCAACCACTTCTCAAAATATATAGACGTACCATTTGATTTCATAGGGTAAATATGTTAACAACATGTAATTATTTACTTTAGAAGTTGAAGAGCAGAATATTTATTCTTGCAATTTATAATAATTTAAAAATAAATCAGATAAATACACTATTTTTCAAAGTTATAAAGAAAGAAAAAAAAGAAATAATAAAATATAAAGGGTTTTTTTCATGTATATAAATTTTTTAAAAAATAAATGAGATAAATACACCATTTTTCAAATTTAAAAGAAAAGAAAAAAAAGAAATAAATAAAACATAACGGGTTATTTTTCGTATATATAAAAATTTTCAGAATTGCCTCATTGTGTACATAAAACTTTTAGAATTAATTATCTCGCTTCCCTCCCTCACCTCTATGTTCCTTTATATTTCTCAAATTTTATGTCATGCATATTTATTGGTAGTCCTAAAAACGTAGACATAACTAAGATACAAATAACAAATATATTTCAATTATTAAAATTTATTTAGCTAATGGACACATATCATTATGTTTTTAATCGTTAGTTGAAAAATAGAAAGAAAGACGAAATAAATGCATAATTGTTCGCGCTTTTGTTGATATCCATTTTCACAAGTCTTACACCATTTTTAAAGTATCTTCTTCTTTTTCAAGTGAAACAAAAACATAAACATCATAATGGAAATGAAGTAAAATCGCATGAAACAAAAAAAATATGAACTTCTATAGAAGAAAACGAAATAATAAAGACATAATTGTCCAAACACTTATTAATATCTACTTCTTCAATCTATCACCATTCAAGAGTGGTCTTCTTCTTCTTTCGCAAGTCAAATAAAAATCTGAATGTAATAGTGAAAATGAAGGATAACCTTAGAGTTGAAAAATATAAAGAAAGTTTTTTTTTCAAGTGAAACAAAAACCTGAACATTATAGTAAAAATGAAGGATAATCTTGATTAGAATCGCATGACATAAAACATATGAACTTCTATAGAAAGAAAAATGAAACAGATAAAAATGTCTCGATATCCACTTTCACAAGCTTGTCACCATTCAAGAGCCTTCTTCTTTTTCAAGCCAAACAAAAACATAAATAATAATGAAAATAAAGGACAACCTTAATGAAACAAAAAATATGAATTTATATACATAAAAATGAAGGAATACAATAAGGTATCTTAATTTTTAAAATAAATATTTAGGAGTTATAAATTAAATTATATATCGACCTATTAAGAAAATTAAAGAGAACAAACAATAGTAAAACACTTGGAAAACTCACGAATATCATTGGACATCTTCTTGATGGCATCTTCTAAAACAGGTTTGCCTTTCTCTTGAAATAAGGAAACATGAATTGAGTTTATTACTTGGCTCCTACAACAACAACAACATTAGGCCTCAAGGGTATCATTTGATTACTTAATTTGCGAAGGAAAACAGATTACCTGAAGAGTGGAGTTGCTGGCATAATTGCATTCTCCATTTCCTACCTTCACATGCAAAAGCAAATTAAAAAAACTACAATTAGACAGGAAAAAAGGACCCAAAGCAAAATTTTAACAGCAAGCCCACATTATACTCAAACAAATAGAATCGGAACAATGAAAATAAAAGAAAGGAAAATAGATGACCTTTCAAATGGAAACAAAAAAGGCATAATAGTAGGATATTTCCTTATTCTCTGCCTTCCAAACTTATCACTCAACAATTTCGGAACCAACTCATCGCCCAAATCATTATTATTAGCCGATTATTCGATCCAATGAAAGAGAGTTCATAAGGACCAGCAAATGCGGATCCAATGAACATGAATTTTCTTGTATACACATTTTCTTGTCATCAAAATGTTGGTGGTGAAATGGATCTGGCGATTGCTGCTGCTGATTTTTTTGTATAATTTTTTATATTGGATTAGGAGTTTTACTAAGGTTCTTTTTTATTGACTGCTGTGAAGAGCAGTGATTTTTGAATTCTACACAAAAACGCTTTAATTTAACATTTATGAGTAGTGTCTTTTGAGCCTATAAAATGCTTTAATAAAATAATTTATTAATTTTTATGTAAAATAAAATATAAAAAAATTGTCAAGAAAAGGAGGAAATAGATAAATACTAATACTGATTGAAGAATGCGCCACATCAGCAACTTGTTATTCCTTCTTTATTTATATATATATATATATATTGATTTACTATAACCGAATGTTCAAAGAAAAAATTTAATTCATATTTGCCTGTGGACATTTCATGAACAAAATGAAATTGAAATTTTACCACTTATAAAAGAAAATAAAAATGAGTATTGTATATTAGAACTCACAACAAACATTTATAGAAAGTTGTGAAGAAAATTATGGGGTCTACGTGAGATATTATATAACGTTGAGATGTGATTGACATTTACAAAAAGAGGTTTATTTATATTTTTTGGGGCACTAAAAATGAATGTACAAACTTCGAGGCTTACAAAATAAGCAAACAATGCACTTTTTTGAAATGACAAGAATGCCCTCGATCATCCCATTTACTCACTCTTCTATATAAACTAGATAACGAAGGGCCATTTTACGGGGCCCAATATTAATATTTTAAATATATTTATAGGTTATTTAATTAGTTTTTTAAATAATCATCAATATTTTCAAATTAGCACAATAAAAAATGATGATAAAGATACACATTATAATAAAGTGTTAATTATATTAATGTTTTTTTATACAATCATAGGAAACAACTAAAAAATAAAAAATGATCCATCTATAAATTTATTTTGACGGGGTTTAGCGAATGAAATTCAACCTATTTGATGAAAGTTAAAATTAATCATATTATTCTTTACAAAGTGATAAAAATGAAAAAGTTATGGTCTCACGTCTTATTTTAAATACTATAAAATCAAGAGGATAATTTAGTATATTTTAAAAAAAAAAATGATTTATATACTTGATGAGAGAATACACTATCTCAAAATGATATATTTTTATTTTGAAGATTGTAAATGTGTTGTAAAGAGATATATGTAGTTAAGTGTACCAATTATAACGTCATGATATACTATGAACAACCGTAACAGTTAAATTAAATAAATTATAGTTTTAGAATTATCTTTAGTATATATAGTTTTAAAATTAAATGAATACTTTTTTTATCATTTATCAGTTTCTTTTTTTATTATTTTACTATTAATATAGTATTCTATTCGTTTTGATCCATTTAAAAGGAGAACGTCTCTTTATTTCTGACAACTTTTTAATCAATTCTGCAAAATTAAAAAGTATTTTGATACATTTTACATATCTTTAGCTTATTAATATAAGATTTAAAATCTTTTTTTTAATTTATTAAAATTCAATATCAGATCAAAATCAGATAAATAAATAACTGTAACTAATTAAACTCTTTTCTCTGAGGATGAACTAAACGTGTCAATTGTTTCCATATCAATTCAATTCTATTTTAATTTATTATTTCATTGCAATATCTTAATTAAAAGTAATCTCAAGTCATAGTTTAAAACTTTACTCATTAATAATATTATATTATATAATGGACTAAATATTAAATAAGGAATTCAACTCTGGTATGACATAATATCTGTAATGGTTTATAGATTAATTTCAATGAATTTTATAAGTTTGTTATAATTATTAGAAGCTTATGAAAATAATCTTTGGCTAAAACATAATTTTAGAAGTTTGAATTTTGAAAATACAATATACATATTCAAAAGCATAATTTAACATCTAAAAGTTTTGTATTTTTTTTCTTAGAAATGCACCATTCTATTAATACTCTATCTGTTCCAGTTTGTTTGGTATATTTTAATTTCGTACGAAATTTTAAAAAGTAAAATATTTTCTTAATATTGTGATATTAAATAAAAGATATGTAAAATATACTAAAATATTCTTTAATCTTATAATCTTGGATGTGACATGTGAAAAGTTAAAATTATAAATGTTGCTAAAAAATAAGAAAAGTTTTTTTCTTAAAGAAATAAATCAAACAAATTGAACTGAAGAAAGTACTAAATAATGACAAATAAAACTTCCACAAAAAATAAAAAAATAAAAAAAATGAAAAAATAGAACATGAAAGAAAATAAAAAAATCGGTGAAGAGATTATCAAAAATTGAAAATTGAAAGAGCGGTTTGATATGCAATAGGTTTCAACGAAATAAGAAGATGAATCAGTCTGAGAGAAATCTAGAAGATTAGAAAGATAGATGAATTCTGGACACACAAAGAGAGGAGAGATTTGCAGAAGCCATTGAAAGAGAGGATAATTCGACATTCATATCAATTACTCTGTTCATCAATTAAGAGAGAATGGATTTGGATACTTCTCTAGAGTTCTAGTGCAACTAACTAAAATATTATGGAGTATAAAATTATATTTATGCCCTTGAAAATATCATGGAGTATAAAATTACATTTAAATAAGAAATTCAACTTTGGTATGACATAATATCCGTAATGGTTTATAGATTAATTTCAATGAATTTTATAAGTTTGTTATAATTATTAGAAGCTTATGAGAATAACCTTTGGCTAAAACATAATTTTAGAAGTTTAAATTTTGAAAATATATATATACATATTCAGAAGCACAATTTAACATCTACAAGTTTTGTATTTTTTTTTCTTAGAAATGCACCATTCTGTTAATACTCCATCTGTTTCAGTTTGTTTGGTCTATTTTAATTTGGTACGAAATTTTTGAAAGTAAAATATTTTTTTTAATATTGTGATATTAAATAAAAGATATGTAAAATATACTAAAATATTCTTTAATCTTATAATCTTGAATGTGACATGTGAAAAGTTAAAATTACAAATGTTGCTATAAAATAAAAAAAAGTTTTTTTTAAAGAAATAAATCAAACAAATTGAACCGAAGAAAGTACTAAATAATGACAAATAAAACTTCCACAAAAAATAAAAAAATAAAAACTCGAAAAAAATAGAACATGAAAGAAAATAAAAAAATTGATGAAGAGCTTACCAGAAATTGAAAATTGAAAGAGCAATTTGATATGCAACAGGTTTTGAAGAAATAAGAAGATGAATTAGTCTGAGAGAAGTTTAGAAGAGTAGAAAGATAGATGGATTCTGGACATACAAAGAGAGGAGAGATTTGCAGAAGCCATTTAAGAGAGGATAATTCAACATTTCTATCAATTACTCTGTTCATCAATTAAGAGAGAATGAATTTGGATACTTCTCCAGAGTTCTAGTGCAACAAACTAAAATATCACAGAGTATAAAATTATATTTATGCCCTTGGTCATTCACTTCTTCACCTTCCTATCTAGTAAAAATAAAAAAATAAAAAAGTTAATTTTAAGGCCCTTAAACGGGCCCAATATAACTGATTACAAATGTTAGATTTATTTTGTATATACAAAAAAAATAAATCTTTGTTATTATTTTGCCTATTAAGCAAAAATTTAAGCATTATTGACAAAAATATGATATTGTATTTTGACCAATATTCTACTGGTACCAATCAATGTTTTAAAAGGCAGAGGCGTGAAGCAAAGCGTTTTAGTTAGCACAGGGCGAGGCGTAAGCTCCATGGATCTTTCAATTTTTAATTTATAATATAGTAAAATAGTGTCATAAAGTAGAAATTGTAAAAAAAAAAAAACATGATTAAACAAATTTATCAAAAATAAAACTTCTAATCTAATTTTATACATATAAATAAGGAAATGCTATAACCAACGTGGGTTATGGTGCAATGGATAAGGCTACTCCACCCTTAACCAAAGGTCGAGGGTTCGACCCTGGGTATGGAGAAATTCTGTTGGGAGCGCTGCCACCTTAATCGGCCCTGCAACACGTGATCTGGATTAGTCGGGGCTCCAATACGGGCACCGAACACCAGATGAAAAACCCAAAAAAATTAAAAATGCTATAAGCTATTATGATATGCAATTCAACTCTAACATCTGCCCTCTTAAATAATAAAAGAGTTACATTTTTATAAAATATATTACTATTGTACTATGCAATTTACATTCCTAAAAGAAATTAAATAATAAACTTTATTAGTACCCTAATGGTAATTTTTAGATAATAGAATACAAAAATTTACTTACTATTCGATTAGAAGTGGATAACTACCTAGATTACAAAGAGGATTCAATATTTTGTGATAATTATCATTTCAAATAGCGATTATTTTGGGACTTATGACAAATAATAAAATATGATAATTTTGAGACGTATGACGATAATATGAAGATCAATTATAAGTGAAGATGTAAAATTCAGCTAATTAAATATTTTTAAAAATAATGTTAAATGATATTCATCCTTACGACATTTTCAAATAGTAAATATGTGATGCAATGACCTGCTATTAAGTTATTCTCAAAATTCTTATACATATAGTCGAAACAACCTATGAAGCATCATTTATTTAATATAGAATTATAAAAGTCGATAATGTTAATTAAAGAATTCGACGCATAATTTGCCTAAGATCTGTTAAGGGAGCCCTAAGCATTGGGCGTTAAGCGTGCTTCGAGCGTACAGTCGGGCGCTTAAGGCATAACCCTCACAGGACTACTTAATCCTACGCCTCAAGGCGTTTTTCCAGTGCCTTGCCCTGGGGCAAGCCTCAAAACTTCCTTTAAAACACTGGTACCAACTAAAATTTTAGCATAAATGAAATATTGTATGCAAAGTTACCTAACAAATATTCTCAAGTATTGTTGGTATCTATTATGAAACATTCATAATTTTACTGTTCTAAAGTACTAAGGATCTAAAATTTAATTTGCTTTTCAATATCGCATAATGACATAAATTATTACAATTTAAAATACAATTTTATTTGTTAGATTTCACATTTAATGAATTTCCTACAGTGTTCCTAACTCTTTTACTTCCTTTGAAAAATCTATTAAGAACATGGTTCTTGTACTTCTTTCTTCATTATTTTTTGCACATGAATTGTTACTTGTATAATATTATCAATTATTAAAATAATATTAAATTTTAGTTGATACAACAACATATCCAATATATAATTTCACAAAATAGGTTTGAGAATAGTATAATGTACATAAACCTTACCTCCACTCTCAGAGGTAGAAAGACTATTTCTAACAGAATTTTAAGCATTAATTGGTATCTTAAAATAAAAAATAAAGAAAATAAAAAAAATAATTTACTATGGTTAATTAAATTTTGAATTGATCAATTTTAAAATGTAAAGATTTTTTTATTTTCCACTCAGTGTCTAAAACTCGCATTGAAATCCCGACTAATTCGATTCGCGCACTGTAGGGGGTGGTGCTCCCAACATAATTTTCTTCATTTTCAAGGCTCAAATTTGAGACCTCTGATTATGGGTGGACCAATCCTAACACTACACCACTATCCACGTTGATAATCTAAAGACATCCTATTATCAATAATTCAATATACATTAATTGGACTCAAGAATACTTTATTCTTTTTATCAAATTTGATTCAACAAATCAAAGTTAAATCAAACTCACATTAATTCAACTGTTTAAATAATTTTCTAATGTTTAAAAGAAAACAAAATACAGACTTCCTATTTAGATGAAGAGCTATGATTTTTTAATTTAGGAAATACTCTTAGGATCCATTTGACCATAGTATTTTGAAAATGAGTATTTTTGAAGTTAAAAAATATAAAAATTGAAAATAAATTATAAAAATTTAGAGTTTTATGAAAATTGAGTTATTTTATGAAAGAAAAAATTTAATTTTTTTAAAAAAATTAAAAGTACAAAAAGTGAAATAAAAAATAGTAAAAATATATTGTGAAATACTGTGAATAATATATATGACCAAACACCTACTTAGTTTACTTTAAATTTCAAGCATTCCTGATTCATTTATTTGTCTTGATATTTTTATGCTCCATTAAATATGAAAAATAATAATTTAGTAAATAATTTTATTTAAATTTAACATATACTATTTGTTTTTAGCACACTAATTTTACTCATTTTTTTATTATATAAAAGAAAAATAAAATTGAAAAAAAATTTATTTAATTTCTAAAGTAATAAATAGTTTATACTCACATTAGTTATGTTATGAATTAAAGTAAAGCAACTACAAAAAAAAAAAATTAGATTAAATCTTAGATTAATTTAAAAGAAGAAAAAATATAATATTGAATATTACCTTTTGAATAAAAGGTTCTCTGATAAGGGTGATCATTGATGACCATTTGAAGATAAAAATTATGTCCACTTTTATACACATACACATGATGTTTTTGTTGTTCTAATGTGTGATTTTCACGTGTTCATTAAAATTTAATACAACTTGAATGACTTTTCAGAAATTTAATATAATCTCTGCATGTTGTACAATTGCTTGAAGCTGGATTCAGTTGTTAAACTACAAAATTACTGCAATGAAATTTTTACCCTTGACCGTCATCCAATCGAGTAAATGAAGAAGAGCGTCTTGAAATGATGAAAAAAAAATTAAATGAAAACTAATGAATATTGTTGGAGTTGTGAAAGAGCTTTTTTGGAATGAGAGTGATGAAGTAATATGCTTCTAGAGTTGTCCTCAAAGATATTTTGTATGTCAATTTACCACTTTACCCTTATTGATTGGGCTTAATTTCAATTTTGCCATTGGTCACTCCATTGCTCATCTTTCTGTATAGTAGTAAAGTAATAATATAAAAAATAAATATCACATAATATAATAAAAATAAAAATATACATTCTCTCAATTTTAAAATAATTGTAGCATTTTATTTTTTGAGTGTCAATTTGATTAATTTTCAAATATAAATTATATTAAATTACTTAGACTTTTAAAATTAAAATTTTGGGGCTTTCAATATGAAAGACACCTAAGTGACATAAATTAAAAATTCAAAAAACCCTTATGACTTTTATTTACTGGCAAGCACACATGTCGGCTCTTAGCATTATTATTTGACATAACAAATATCATTTAAAAATAAAATAAAAGTATTATAAATCACAATAATTGGAAATATAAAATAGGTAAAAACATATAAGAAATTTGATTGGATGTTCAAATGACAAATTCTATTAATGTCACATAAATTAAAAATTAGAGAAGAGGAGTCACATATGTTATTTGAAAATTAAATAGAAAATACTATAAATCATAATAATTAACAATATAAAATTAAAAAAATATATTAAAAGTTTGATTGACTATCACAATGATTAACAACATAAAATTTTTAAAAATATATTAATATTTTAATTGGCTCTTAAAATTTTATATGTGTCATATAAAATAATATAAAAAAATAACTTATATTGTGCCCGTGCTTGCACGAGCTATTGTATCTAGTACTTATATATAAGTGGGAGTTTGAGTGCTGAAGCAGGCACGAAGTTGAGATGTCGACTTCAGTTGTGATTTTACTATATCACCCCTAATTAATTATTATAAGTTATTTAGGTTTTATAATATTAATAATATTTAATAAAAAATAAAATAGATATTTATGATGTGTCTGTTTTAGCTACTTCAGTCGTAATTATACTATAGCAACCCCAATTAATTACACGTCTGCTTCAACTGTGATTTTACTATATCACCCCTAATTAATTATTATAATTTATTTATGTATTAAAAAATTAGTAATATTTAATAAAAAATAAAATTAATATTTATGGCATGCTGCTTCAATCATAATTTTACTATAGCATCCCTGATTAATTATTATATTTATAATTAAATATTATAAGTTATTTTCATATTAGCAAGTTAATAATATTTAATTACAAAAATAAAATAGACATTTTTTACATGTTTGCTTCAGCTGCTTCAACCACAATTTTACCTTATCACCCTTAATTAATTATTACAAGTCATCTAAGTACTAAAAAGTTAATAATATTTAATAAAAAAATAAAATAGACATAAAATAAAAATTAACACTTGATGTTTTAAATTAACTCGACGATTTATATGAAACCGTCTTAAATTTTTTTCACAGGTATTTTTAAAAGTAATTCTCCTATATAATAAGGCCTCATTTGTTTGCATTTAATGGAGGTCTAAATCTAAATGGTTTAGACTTCAAACCATTAAGTGCATTTGTTTTTTATTAAGATTTTAACTTGTAATATGTCTGAATAAGTCTTAATCATTCAGATCTAGAACCAAGTTTTAATAGGTCTGAAGAGATATTCTGGTGTTGGATAATATTCACCACTCTATTTATATTCAGCAATTACCACCACTAACTACCTCTGCCACCGTCACCATTATAAATTACCACCACCAACCACCTCCACCATCACAACCACCATCGACAAAAAATACCGCTACCAACCACAGTTGTCAACCATTACCACACCTACTACT